>NW_008631876.1:66267-94532 GCF_000691845.1 Merops nubicus
AAAAGTCTCAAGCTATGTCTACACATCACAAAAGGTCCTCTTATCTCCCCACTTCTGTGGTGTCAGCAAATGCCACAAAATCTAAGCAATCTAAGCAAGCTTTATATCTCCATCAGGCACTGCTTCATGTCCTTTTCTGCTGTTCAGCTCTAAAACTAATATTCCCAGACCAAGGTCGCAGTAGCTGTTGCTTTTTTAGGCTTATGTCCCTTACACACAGGTCTAGCCCTATTACCACGTTCATTTCAATCTGTTATTTTTTTTTCCACCACGTCAGCAAGGGATGACCAAGAACACAAGCTCCCAGCCTAACCCAGAGCCCTTTCTCTGCACCCCTCCTTCCAGCTCAGAGCATCATGAAGCAGCTGTTGGAGTGAGCCAGGATGGAATATTCCCAGTCCTTTCACTGTGCAAAGCTGTGGCAGTTGGTACATGCTCAGTGAGTGCAAAGAGGTAGTTCATTAAGAGGCTGGACATGTAGATGCTGTGTGAGAACAGACAATATCCAGTCTGCTTGGGAAAAAAAACGTTGTTGTGAAGGACTTGCTTACAGTAACAATGCACCTTTCCCAGAACTGAAATTCTTAGTCCTGTGATTTAGAAAATGTGGACAGGGTTTCATAGGGTCAGCAAAGGCACAGGAGTGCTAAAAGCCCTTAACTTAGGTTTCTGCACCAAAGTCTGTTTTCAAAAAAGCAAAGGCTCAAGAGAATGGAAAATGAAATCCCACTAAAAAAATAAAATAAAACAACAAAACAGGGCTATCCTACCTCAGGTTAACGCTCAGAGACATCTGCAACTCTTTTGGCTGAAAAAGTGAAATAAAAGAAAACATTAAAGGGAATATATGTCTCTGCATGTGTATAAAAATCTAGAAATGCCATTTGGAATGGAACAATTCACAGAGCTGCTTGGCAAAGCTATGAGATGGTGAGAACTACATGTTACTAAAAAAAGCATCAGAAAATCTTAATGATAGCCATGCTGACAGCCCCACCTAAAATGTGTATGCTATCGAGACAGCCAGCAAAAAATCTCTTCCTAATGGGGCTGTGTGAAGTAGTCTAGGTCTTCAGCTTTTGTAAAATGGAAGCCTATTCTCATTCCCAAATGAGTTTTTTGGGGAAAAAAAAAAAAAACCCCAGAACAGCTAGACAATGTCTCGTGCGCTTCCATGACAAGCAGCCTTTATTTGCATTATCTTTTCACAGCGAGCTTTCTGCAGCAGAATCATAACGACCCCCAGGGAGATGCATCAGTTATTCTGTCCTTAGAGAGTACATTTATGCCACATCATTGCTACCTTAAAAGAGGTTGCTTATTGTCCTCAGGAGAACATTTCAGTTGCATTACCCTGGCAGCGGCTGCTTCCAAATGTATTTTCATCCTTGGGAAGAGCTGATAATGATACTTTGTTGATAAGAAAATCAGAAGAGTTTTCACAAACATTTAAATTCAGCCATACTAGAAATTGCTTGTCAGCCTAAGCAAGTGTCTTTCAGAAGCAAATCATCATAGGCTTTTCCCTGGGTTTACAGAGGTATGTGTGAGTGGAAAGGGAAGAAACTGAAAGTTGTTCCCAAAAGTACAGAGGAAAAAAACAGCAACCTCGTGGTGTAGAACTGGGCATCCTAGACCACTATCTGTTCCACGTACATTTAAGAAATCTTAAGACTATCTTGTGCTTTAATTTTTAAAAAATACATAAATAAAAAAAAAATCAGTGCAAATCACTCCTGAGATTAAGGTAATTTAATAAGGAAGGTAACTCAAGGCAACCTGAGTATTTTATACCTGAGGGGTATTAAGACTGAGAAAGGATGGAAATTGAATCCAAGTTGAATTGTGAGTGAAAATCACAATTTCACTAGAGCTTTTTAACATTACGTTTGTCTTTAATCAACTTCACTAAAAAAAACAGGCTAAACAACTTCAGAAAAGACCAAATCCCCAAATATTCTAGTTTAAAAAGCTCTTTGAGTTGTATTTAGGGGAAGATGAATCTCCCTTGCAAAGCATCATACAAATCATTGGAATAAAAATCCCTCTTTCCACTTTCATTACTAAGGCAGAAAAGAAAAGCAAATGGGAATGGCTCTGTAACCATGGCAACATTTGCCATTATTTTTTTTTTTAGAGAATTTCTGAGGCACTACAATTTGGATTCTGCATTCTGAGCATAAAGTTTGTACCAAGGAAAAGAATCGAATGACTTTACTCAGTTGCAAGTCCCTATGACAACTTTTTTATTTTTTTTATCTCACTTTTAAATTTAATAGCTTAAAAAAAGGTTTGCATGCAAACAAGAAACACAAGGCTGGCTTTTTTTTTTTTTTCTTAAAGAAGGTGCGAAATATTCTCTGTAACTGAGGAGACAGTAATTGGAAATTATTCTTATGCATGAAAACATGCTAATTTAGGATGATCAATTATAAGGAATTTTCTATGGAAAAATAATTATAGTTTCCATATAATATCATCTTAACCAGAAAATGCTATTTTTCATAATTAGGAATATAAATTTCCTACATACTGTTGCCTAGGTCAAATACAAAGACCTTTCTTTCTGCCTTTCCCTTACTAGGCACAAATAATCTGAACTTCTATTTGTTACGAAGAATTGAATTTATATTAGCTTACAAGCACAGACAGCTCTTTATTCCCCCTCCCCTTCCAGCTTAGAATTCACATTCATTGTTTATGAAAAATCATACTCAGAAATACAGGTAGAGCCATAAAATAACACACAAAGTACTTCAAAATACTGAAGGTTAAGTACATTCAAATTGTAAAGATTTTAGTCCATGAGGCAATCAGAACTTACTCTTTCATATAACCAAACAGCTCGGATAAGCCAAGGTCACTGTTCAGGGGTTCTAGGGGATGCATTCGACCTCTTTACAATATCTTGACAGGTAGGGGCAGTGTGAGAAGGGGGCAGAATGAGACTTACTCCTTAAAACAGGTTCTCATTATCAGGCAAAAGAGCAGTGGAAGGAAAAGGAGAGTAGCCAGTGACTGACAGGCATGTTCAATGGCTTGCACAGCTGCAAACACAGAAGTTCGTGCTCAAGTTACTTTGTCTACATATTTTCTTTATATTTTATTTCTATTTGCAAAGTGAAATACTACAATAATGACACCTCCATTACAGTCAGTAGGGCACTCAAGTCCCACCAAATGGCAATCATAAAGCCATGACAAATGCTGTCTAGAGAACCGTACATCCGGGAGCAGCATCTTGGCAAAACCTTGCATCCAGTTTGCTTTTTCTTTATTTTCTTTCTGTAACATTTTGTGTTAGAGCTCTCAATTAGGAATGTTCTTTCAGGCTTAAGGTGGTCAAATTTATGTGATTTATTACCTAATAAAGGTGAAGCATTAGGATTTTATGTAAATGGTATGTAGCTCCCCTGAGGTAGCGATTCTTCAGGCAAAACTGAGCTACCAGTTTTTCTTTTCAATACATGAGAAGTTATATATCTTTTAAGGACTAATCTGTGCTTTATGTAGCAAGATTTATGTGGACTTACACGAAGGTCATATGGGCAACAAGAGAACTAGAATTCATAAGATGCAACATATTTTAATACATCACAGCAAATGAGGAAAGTATCCTTTCAAATTGTTATGAGAATGTATCAGGGAAGAATACATGATAAAACTCTACATGTAGCTGATACAATCCATTTATCCTGGCACTTCCAAGTGAACTGAATATTTGATGCCAAATGAGCACAATGACATCTGCTGCAGGCACTCAGAGAAGAAAAGGGAGCGTGTGTCACTTTGGGATCCTGAGCTGGGCAAAGTGGATGTTGTAAGGACTGGCCAAATGAGCCCGCTGACTATACCGGGGCTTCAACTACATCAGTAAAAGGAGGTTACAATCCCTTTTCATCTACTTCAGTGTGTTTCAATTCAAAGCTCACTAATTTACTTCAGGAAAAAGTGACTATTTAAACTGTTCTGTCTGATTCTGTCCACGACACAGGAGATAGGATTTGCATGAGCTGCTTAATCAGCAGATTGCTGGGGCATGACAGCGTCATCTCCAAAAAGAGGCAGCAAGAGGCAGCTGAGAGCCTTCTTTACTTGCACAATTACCTCTGGGAGATACTCACTCGCTGCTTTGCTCCCTGTGAGCACCCACTGGAAGAAGAATAAAGATTAAATTAAGTTTTTGAGGAACGGCTATGCAAGATCAAGCTCTCTGGCCTTCTGGGCAGTCATCTGCCGTGTCGTCACACGTAAGGCCTGCTTCACATTGCCACCCCATTCCTGTGGTAACTAACAGTGGGGTTACAGCAGCTCCCTGAACTGGAAAATGACAGAGGTACTGGCTGAAATCAGTGTCTGCTTGCGTTTGGGTGTGTGCTAATGACAGGATCTGGTTTCAGCAGGGAGGCAACAACTCTAGAAACAGTGTTGATTGCAAAAGCCAATGGTCCTCTCTTGAATGTCAGCAGGTTACTGTAATTTTGGCATCACAGTTTTCCCCAAACCCCCACTTCTTCCCATACTTTCCCCAACAGCATCCCCTCTGCAGGGCTCTGACAGCACACAGAACACCCTGTGACTGCAGCAGGGCTTTTTCCAAGGCACAAGCTGGTGGGCACTGGCTCGGCTCTGCTCACTCGCTGGTAACCAGTCTGTGCAGTCCCTTTTGGAACTGCTGGCTGGGACATCTGCCTCAGCCAACACACTCTGCTTGCATAACGCCCTTGAGGAGATAAGCAATCACTCATTCAATTATGCAACACTGGCAACTTCCATCATAGACTGATCCCATCTCAGCTCACTCGTATCAGATTTGCCTTTTCTGAGGTTTATGAATCCTAGCCCATTCCAGCAGTTTCTGGTAATAATTTTCTGCCTTTTCCTACCCTACTGATTTACAACAATAGTAAGCTTTCTTTTTCAAACTCATAAGACAGCTGCTTGTGAGGAATGCTAGGAAAGGGGGTTCCAAGGGTTTCGAGTAAAGAAGAGGGAAACTCACAACATCATTACCACTGAACACTTTCAATTCATTAATATATTGCAGCTTCACGCAGTGTATGAGTTACATTTTATTTCTATTATACATTGTACACTAATAGTGACATCCACACAACCCACTACAGTAACTTATTTTCTTGCTCTTCCAGCATTTAAAACTTTAATTATTTCTATGCTAGGTACAAGGTCAGGTATATGTATCTCTGATTTTTGTTTTTTTTTAATAAATCAAGGCTAAACATAAAGGCGGCTGTTTTACCACGGTGACAAATTTCAGTGACGTCTCAACAACTCAGGGATTTCTCAAACTCAAAACTGTACTTTGACTGAAAAAAATAAGTCCAAGACTAGACTATTTATAAGCTCTTGGAAGTAATTGTTTACACTTGTAAAACATTTTAAAATTATAAACTGTCAGATTACATAAGAAATCCAAAACACCCAGAAGTCAGGTAAGACATCAGGAAAAAAAGCATCTTCCAAACACAACTGAAAGGAACATGATAGGACTAAACTTATCTGAACCAAGTGATGTATATTTACCATTGAGAACTGAATAATCTAAGTTCCAAAACCTGCCAAGATATCAATTCCACAGCACATGCCACATTTTAAGAATCATTCCCTCCCCTTTTTTTTTCCAATAGGAAAAATTTTATACAAATCACCTGCATAAGTCTTCTTAAGTGATGTCTGTATAGCCTGCAAGTTGGAACAGGTAGAATGCCAACTGCATTCAAAGAGGCAATCTTTTTTTTTTGTTGATTTTTTTTAACTTTATCCTTCTTCTTAATTTAAAAGAAGAGACTCTACATAAGGAAAATATCACTGTTATTTGTGAAGGAGCTGCCATAAGTGTAAAATGAATCATTCTTAAAATACTACAGACAGACAGCAAAAGGGAAAACCAAACCAAAACCAACTCAAACAACAGAACAACTACCTCAAACCAACCACAAATAACATTCAGGATATAAATTCAGGAGAATCAGGAAAAGAAAATAAGTCACAATTGGAATACTAGGAGGATAGTAACAGAGCACAGAGGACAAGCTAAGAGTGCCTGTCTTCCCTGCAACAACAGCTCCTCAGCCCATAACAGCAGATATAGTGTTCAATTTGTGATGTGAAAAGTGACACTTAAAAATCTATTTCTATCAAGTCACAACTGATTTAAGAAACATTAATCAGATGCAGAAGACTGTGTCAAAATATTAAGTTGTTAATTGAACTAATTCACTGGGTGGAGAGAAGCCACGTACTGTTTTCAACCAACCTCTTCTTAAAATACTGCTGACCAGGGAATTCCATCTGCACATGAGACACACACTGCACTGACACAACAGAACCTCATGGACTGTAAGGGGAACAGTGCTGCAGGTAGGAATAATGTTTTCACCTCCAATGTCTTCTTTTTATCTTTTTCATGCATGTTCTAAACCTATGAATCTAGGACAGGTAGACACAATAAGCTGTTAGGTCTGTTGTGCTAATCACTTCCAAATGAAACTGTAGTAAAGCCAAAGTAAGTCTCCATGCTGAAGTTGTTAAGACCTTCTCTGTCAATAAGCTGCATAAAATGAATTATGCAATTATAGCTCAGCGCAAACTGTAATGACTACAAATTACAGCATTAATTGTATTATACAGCAAAGTGATTTGATTCATTGCTTACAAGGCATAATTAATAAGCTGAAATAAGATTATCTCTATATTCTGCCTTTAGAGTCTTTTTCTGAAGGGTAGTTTATTGGGATTTTTTTACCTAACCTCTCATTGCTTTGACTACCAGAAATATTTAATGCATTTTTTGGGGGTGAAAGTCATGAGCACCATCTTAAATGACTGAGCTAAGTCTGGTAGGGTCTGTAAAAAAAAACAGGAGCCATCACTACTCCCAGGAGATGAAATAAAGAGATAAACAGAGATAAATAGAAGGCAATCTTGTATTGCAGAGAGCTCTTTATGGGTACCTGCTGATGAACAAGGGCAGGCAACTGACTCAAGCAGATTACATTTGCATTTCTGTTAGGTAACAGTTCATTCTAATTTCATTGATTGTTGTTAAGGTAGGATAACAAAATAGCCTTTACTGTTTCCCAGGAGAAAGAGATATTAGGAAGATAGGCCAGGCTGGGGTGAACACCACACGGTCCCTGCTTCCCATCCCAAACAAGAAGCAGTTAGGTCTGGCAGCGGAGCCACTCTAAGCAGTCCTGCTCCTACAGGGACTGCAAAGGCCAAGATAAGAGAGGAACACTTGGTGGACTGGGCAAAGAGAAACACCTTTAAGTCAGCTGAAACTGCTTGGCCTGAAGTTCACAAGAATGGTATGCTCTCTGAAGGACATAAGCAAGAGCCTCCTTATCTAATATCAAATCACCTGTGCTAAGCTACTGAGTTGGCAACACAGCACAGACTTTTTTGCAAAAGACTGACATGTCAGATTTGGAAGGTATTGCACAAGAAACTGTAAAACAAAAAGGATAGAAGGAAAAATATCTTAACTGTGGACTGTAAACCACTTGTTAAAGGTTCTTGATAATGAGAGAATGAGTGGAGATGATCATTAAAAGCCCCCTAAATCCCTTATATTATTGCCAATACTTTTCTTAGAGCCTGCTCTACTCTGTGAAGTGATTTTTTAAATATGAAGAGGTGATCAGAATAACAGAGGAAGAGGGCAACACACATAGTACTTCCAGTTTGGATCCTAGGATGCATCTCTGTTCATTTCAAAAATTATGTTGGGGTTTTGTTGTTGGTTTTAGTTTAGGTTGGTTGGTTTTTAAATAAATGGTCTTCATTTTATAAACCTACACTATTCTCCTCATTACAGAAGTTTTTTCAGTGGCTTCCAGCTAGACTTTTCTGTTCTTAAGGGCAGTATTAAATAACACAGCTCCCATGGAAAGCAGTTATCCGCATCCTGCAGTCAGATGAAGGGAACTGGTGAAATCTGGGCTTTCTCTGGAAAGATGAGGCTCATAGAAACAAAAGCTTTATGAGTTTCTTTGGTTGCTATTTTGCTCAATAGAAAAAAGGCTGTTCATTTATTATTAGAACAATCTCCTTAATAAAAATGCTGATTCAGCTGGCTCTTTAGTAGATGATTATAATGAAGATTATGAAAATCAGGAAAGAAGCCAGAACAGCAATCAGCCCTTTTTTGGAATAAGCCAAAGAGCACCTGAGCTTTACAACTTTGTCCTTTGACATGATCCAGAACAACAATTTTCGTCATCTTCAAACAAGGACGTTGGTCACCAGAGGAAGCCATGTTGCCTTCCTTTCTTTATCTTTAATGTGTGCTTTGATAACATTAACAATACCATTTTAAAGTGCTAATACAAAATCCCAGTGAAAAGCCTCAATTGCTGAATGCTTCTATTTTTCCATAACAGTCTCTGCAGTTGCAGTCAAACGGGGAGAATAATTTGGATGTCAACTATTTGACAGTCAATTTGAGCAGAAGTATGTAACTGTGGAGTCAGGAAGCATTTTTAATAATTGAAAGCACTTCATATTCATGCAAACTGCATATAAGAAACATAAGTTTTAGAATACTTTTCATCCCAAGGATAAGGTCTGTAATGCTTAATTTTATAGGGATTCTTTCTTTTCCCCTCATATAATTATCTTAAAATGTATTACAGCTGTAGGTCATATTTTTATGTAAATGAAAGGGTTTGGCTTTTTTTTTTTAAAAGACAGACACTTCCTATTTAGAGATATGGTACCATCAATTATTATTTAAGTGATCTCTCTGACAGAAGTTCCTTTTATATGTACAGTTTTGAAAAAAAAATCATTGTCTATTGAGTTTTGATTACAGCTGTGCAGGAGTAGGAGACATGCATATTCACATAGCAGTTATTTTCTCATACTAATAAAAAATTAGATAAAGAGGAACTATTGCTTAGAATATTATTACAGCTCTTCCCACTTACACCCTAAGAAACACAGCTTTTTTCCTTCCATTCAATAAGCCAAAACCGTAATGTGCAGTCAGACATGCACAGAAAAAAAGTGAGACTGGAACATTCTGATGAATAAAATCAAGGCTTTCAAGTAATGAAAATGAGTGTTATTATAAAACTTGGCATTAAGGCAGTACAAGAGCACTAGACTCATTTTATTTAATACACATCCAAACCCCACTTATCACAGAATACATTTTGTCATTACAGAGCAAGCACACCCGTCAGTTGTTATACTCCAAATTTTAGCCCAGGCATTTGATATCACCGTGTTTTTCATTTATTCTCCAAAACAGATATAGCCATGTTAACTTTCAGACACTGAAAACAAAAAACTGAAAACATACAACTACTTTAATTATGATTACACCTTAGTAATGTAGAAGAGCATGTCTTATGATCTTACAGAAGACTTTTAAATGTAAAATTCTTTTATGGTTTATTAAAATTATCAACTATAAAGGAGTGGGGGAAATGGAGTGTGTCCTCAACATGAAAACGTCATCAGAAATGTCTGTAAGTAGACTGGCAAAGCAAAACCCATCAAAGATATACAATTCCCTTATTCTTAACAGAGACAAGCAGGCTACCTGGTCTGATCAATCCTGAGCCTCTTTATGTGAAGACAGCAGTAAATGCTTAGCATGCCATGGTAGGCAGAAAAAAATACACTTCCATTCACTGTGCAGTGTTTGCTATGAAATGGACCGATTTTTTAAAACTGAAAATTTAAATGGGAATCACAGAAAAACCTTGTAAGCTGTCTACCCAGAATTTTTCTTCTCCCACTTAAAAGCAGCAGCAGCATCTTCTATATTTTGTATGCTGTTTTTTGCAGGACTACACTCAAATGTATAGGCTGAACTGAGTGCTCTTCTCCCCCTCCCCCAAATTAATGTAATGTTGTAATACATATTAATTTTGACAGCAATGTAAGAAACCAAACAAACCCCAAACAAACCAACCACCACCACCCGCCCCCCAAACCCCGACCTGAATTGCCCCTTGCTCTCAGCAGCTCTGCTTAATAGTAATTGGCCCAGGAATGGTTCTCCCCCATTAAACTTTCTTCTTTCATAACACGAAGATGAGAATCTCTCTGAACATAATTCAAATAATTGACTGTCTACATCTATTTTTGTTGATATATGTCAGCACTGCAAAACTAACGGAGCTGTTAGTTAGCTAAAGCAATTGTATAGTACCGAAAAAGGCTGGCCAGAACAGCAGAGTACATTACAGACTTGCTTTTAGGTTCGTTACCACAGAAGAATTTTCTCCTATTTCAAAGCAATGCAGGTACCAAAACCTGCAACACCAAAAAGAAAAGCTACCTGCAAGTGAGGTAGATTTTAAACACCGTGACTCTGCATGTTACTACTTTTCAGCTTCCAATTTTAGAATAATGAAAAATCAAAGTTCATTGAGTTAGGCCATACAGACATCTTCTAGGCTGAAATTCAAGTAAAGAATCCCCGAATGAGTATTTTTTCAGAGCTGACACAAGAGAAGTGTAATCAACAAGGTGGAGAACTACTGAAATAATGAAACTGTTTAACAGTCTTGAACCACAGTACTGGGTCCCTGTTATACCGTCAGCCTATTATTTTTATGTGTATACAGCTTATGTTCTACAGTACAATACAAATGTCTTTCAGTATGAAAACCTTGATATTCTTTTCCTTTTCACAGTGAAATCAGCAACAATTCTGATATACTCATCAACACAAAGAGATTCTGTCTGTCTTTGTTGTTAACACCCAGTGATGGATACACTGCAACTATTTTCCATTCACTGCTTCTTATTTTCCAGGTTTTGCATTCACTTCTATAAGCCTGAGATAACAGCAGCTTATTTGAATGCATTTCATTTGTAACACTTAAACCCACAATGGTTCTTCTTCGGCTGGAAGGGCTATTTCTGAATCTCAGTTAAATCTTACTTGTTCTGATTTCTCAGGGACTTTAGCTGTTCTGTATCAAAGGAGGAATGACTAAACACACAACGCGGTGAAGTCATTACAACTCCACATCCCACTCCAGAGGCAGATAAGTAGGTCTGTATTTTCTGCTTTCTTCCACGCAAATGCACTATCCCTTGAGTATAAATTGGACCCCCCAAAGCTAATGCATTTCCTAAGGCATTATCCACCCCCTTTCTCATATGCTTCTGCCTCTTTCAGATCAAACACCTGTACAAGCGAGTCTCAGCATAATAAAACCCCTCATCAAGATGAGGCTGCTGCACAAGCTTGAATTATTACATCCTCAGCCACGCTGTGAAATCAACATGAAGAACAAGACAGTAGAGTACATCAGTAAAAACTCTGCATCTCTGTTTGACTCCACAGATCACAGCATCTCCTAAGCTACCGTTACTCTCCCACCTGTATCCATATACCTTGAAGAAATCTCCCAACGAGCCCTGAAATGCTAGCTAGCTCTTTTCTCAGGCTCAGAATTGTACCAGTGTGTTGTGCTGCCCAGCTGGTCAGACGATGCCCACTTCTGTGGTGCCTCAAACGGGCAGCAGTCCAAACTGCCAGCAGAAGGCTCTGTTCCCCGTTTTGCCACACGGAGCTGGCAATGCTGACAGCACCTCATGTCTCACAAAGTAATCGTGGTGTTGAAGACACAGGGGTGGTGATGATCATCTCTGCCTTTGGCCAGCTTTTTTTCCTCCTTCATTTTCTTCACTGTTTTAACAACAATTGAAAAGACTGAAAAAAATCAGTACAAAAATATGTTACACTAGCACTAAACACTGGCCATCTACTTGCACTGATTGGACAAGACTGATTCAGTTGAATTTGAATTTCACTGGGAAACTAAAACATAAATGTATGGAAAAATGTGGTGGTACATGCTTTATTTTTACTTGTTTGCAAAAAAAGCCATAACTTTATCAAACATTATAAACACTTTTCACTGCTGACAACCCTCTTCAAACATCAACTCCTGTAATTTTCCACACATTTACATAATACTGGCTGATTAAACTGTCAGAATTCTCATTGCTGCTTGCTGCAGAAATCAAAAATAAAAACTGAAATCACCGTGGTTTGCCCTTGTAAGGTTTTGACACCAGAGTGTAAGAAACAGTAAAATGGCTAATCTGAAGCATAGGAGGGAGTATTCTCCTCCATTAGTAATTCTCATATCCACACAGAACGGAGCTTTTTTCCCCCAGTACAAGATCTGCCCAAGCTGGCAGCAACCCAATTAACAGCAACCCAAGCCATGGATGTGCAGTCTTGCCTGAAGAGGACCACTGAAGTGGACACCCTCATCTTTCATAAATCTTACTAAATTACAAGGTTTCTTACCCTGACAATTTAATTCTTACAGGAACAAAAACCCTCAAAGCTTGAATCATCTGGGATAGTACCTACAGAGCTATCACAAGAACTGAGCCTAGTTCTCCCCAGTGTTATTTCAACGTAATGGAATGTCCTTCTAATTTATCACATGTCTCTTCTGGTTTATACTGAAGTAGCACTGACATTATCTCAAGATGCATATGGCAAGATATGTTATCGTATGAGCACACTAGATTTATAACAAAAATTACCATGTAATCATCATTGCTGTCTTTACATTGCCATGCAGTTTCCTCTCCTGTGGATAACAAGTAGTTTGAATTCCTTTCCTTTCTGTAGGGAAGGATAGGTACAAGAACTTCTCCTGGTGAACGCTTTTTAAAATGTCATTTTTAAAATATCACAGAAAGATAAAAGTGATCAATCCACCCCCTACGAAATCATCTTATCTTGTTCTAATGCACATTAAATTAATCCATGGCAAGTAAATATCACATATACCAGTTGAACAGTATTCTGAAAAGGAGTTTAATAATTCACAGTGATCAACCATGAAAAGAGCTGCACCTAAGCTTCCCCAGCCACAAGAGCTTATTCTTCTGTATGGGTCTCCCTAGCATCAATAACCTGTTTATGACATAAATTGACGTTAGAAACACAATTCTAATATAAGAACAAATAAAAGTTGTCTAGAATGCTTGTATGATCACACAGTGAGAACTCTGACATTCTCTTCTCCTTAAAAGCACAGTTTAAATTGCCTCTGAAATTCCATCTGAGAACATTCAATTTCTGTTGTCATCTTCATATTTACAATAATTTTCATGGTTCGGGGAAAAAAAAACAGGTAAGAATATGGATTTTATTTTTCCTCTGCAGCAGATGCAGAACGGTCAGCTGCACTGTGATACTGCAGTGTGCTTCCACCCTGACTTCCAGCTCATCTGTTCTCCTCATTGAAAGCTCTCTTTTTATCTTAGACAGACTTTTCACAGGGGAATTAATGATACTCTTATTATGCTTATTGTGAAGTGTTAATCTCTGCACTATAAAGAGAAAAGATACTGTTATAATTTAGTACGCCTTTAAATATTTTATCTTCATCAAAGCTATGCCTGTTCCCTTATACTTCAGCTGTGCCTTCTGACAGTCAAAAAACAGTAGACACTTCTCATCCTTTATAGATTTGGTCTAACGTCACGGAAACTACCACAAAACCTCAACTCCCAGGTGAAATCTAAGTAAAACTGTACATCGTTAGGTGAATATTTCCTTTGATCTGAAACAAAGAAATAGGCCATAACCTGCAGTTCTGTGTCTGTCTGGTAAAGAACCATGCCTATGCCATTTGAGTTTTTTTTTGGTTATTTTTGTTGGGTTAGTGGCAGGGATGAGATAACTGGAGCTGGAAAGAAATAGAGGATCCTACTGGTCATCTAGTGACTGCAACTGTATATCAGCTTCTGACTCTTCGCAAAGCTGAAATTGGTGTGACACCATTTCAGAAATAAAATCTGAAATTAATCCCATTGTACAGATGAAAAATTACTAATGCACTGATTTGCACTCTGGTGACGGTTTTGGTGAAGCTTCTCATCTCTGTAATTATAAAAAGGAAGCTAAAATTACTTTTTTATGGACCAGAAGACAACAGATGTGTCTTTACAAGAAAGGTTTTTAGAAGCGATACTGTATTTTTGTATTTGTCAGCAAATTTTCTGAGTTTTGAGTCATTAAAAAGTCCATAAAAAAATTCTTTCCTTGGAAACAGAAAAGCCCATGTGAATTAGTTACTTCTAATTGCAGAAAGTTCTATTTATTTCTTCTAGGATCCACAAGAAGTAGAGGTTGAAAAGGAATGACAGAACATTCTCTTCAAAATAAAAGAGCTACCGGTTGTGTGCTAAGGGCTCAGGGAACCTGAGCGAGTATGCACAATGCAAAGGTACCTGGAGAACTTGAACAGTTAGTCCAGGGAGTTAGCAGGGGCACTGAATGAAATTCATGCATGGAGAGTCTTGAATGGCCATGGAATTTCAGGTGGTAACAGTGGAGGGAAGAGAGTACACAGCGGCATAAAGGAGTGCCAAGGAGCTTCTATTAAATAAGGGTCAATCAAGCTCAGAGAGAATATAAGAAACTTCAGAAGATTATGATTGATTTGGTGGTCTATAGTTGCCACTTCCACTGCCTATTCTATTAATCTCTTTTCTAAGACCTTCTCCTCCTCACCCATTTCAATGAAAAAAATACTCTTATTCCCTCCCAGGCCTTGCCAGACTGGTCCCAACAATCCTCTCCCAGCAGTCGTCTTATTTCCATCCTTTTCTAGGATCCAGATCATCCTTTCCTAATGCCACCCAGCAAAAAGCCATTCCCTCTGCCCCCCAACAGCACTGCAGAGAAAACCAAGGTCTTCCTTTCTCCTAGCTTCTGGGAACAGATGGACCAGAAAGAAGAGGGTGGAGCAAGACTATCTCAAGAAACAGGAGGGATATCCATTAAGAGGACTCTGCTACTTCTTTTAACTGGGAATAGATCTGCTTTCCAGCAAAGTGCTGCCTCGTGCAGTAACAGACTTCAGCAAACTGTAGAGCTCTGTCCACCTGGGTGGGCACAAACCACCTCTGTGTTGCACAGGGACTTCCTAGTTGTTATTCAGAGATGCTAAATGATTTGTATGAATTTGAGGACATATCAGCATACCCAGTTCTTGCTTCATCTGCCTCGATACATTAATTCTTTCCAAGCTGTAAAAGACTAATGCAAGATTTACTGTGATGGGGATGGGAGGGGAGGCTCCAAATGTGTTAATATTATTGCAGATATCAAGGTTTCTGTCCGACCTTGATGAATTTTTTTTCTAAAAATAGTACTGATGCAGGTAATAAATCTCACAGTTTTTGTCAAAAAGATAAGCCCCACCAACTCACATATTGATTGCTTGCAGTGGGACTATGCTTAAAAATGATAAAAAGCTTTTCAGTTAATGCAGACTGTGGCCACAGACACTTTGGCATATGCAACAAAAAAAGTGTGGTGTTTTTTTTGCTTTAATATATTTACTTCTCTTCCTCCTTTGCTGCCAGTTACCTCCCACGGTAATTGCTGTTCTCCTTATTTCTCTGATTACAGTTTGTCATTATCCTTTAAAATAACAAATAAATAAAGGCTAATTTTTGCAGCAGCAGCACCTCACAAGGAAGTACACAGGCAAAAACAGGGGAAAAGGGAGTTATGGGCACGAGTGATTTTTCTATTGGTTGTAACACTGGTGTGATGGCTGCATTATAAAGACACCAGATAATAGTAATTATATGCTGTCATTTAAAAGTTAAGTAGCGTTTCAAATCACAAGGTGACTTCAACAGTATTCCCAGAAAAAGCCAGCAATATTGTGCCAAAATTCTGACAAGAATTGATGCTAGCAGTTTGGAGCCTCTCACAATGCATCCACTGAGAACCTAGTTACTTGAACAGCACAACTAGCACTTATCTACAGTGGAGGCAGTTAATGCTTCACTGGCAGAGAAATTCAGAAACTCCCATAAAACTATGTGCCTAGTTTCTTATTCAGCCCAAATTTGTATTAAAGGACAGGTACCAAGGTCAACAAAACGTAATGTGTTTTCTCTTTATAGGCAGAATCTTTGTAGAGTTCACATATATGTTTTTCTTAATAATGCTACAAATGCCTTCGTGCCCAACTGAAAAGGAGCCCAACAAATCATCAAAGACCTGAAAGCCAAATTTGCTACAACAGGAAGTCTATGCATATACCTAAGATAAAGAATTTCTGAAATTATAAAAAATTATATTCATCACTCCCAACCCTGCACCTTGAACTTTCCACAGCTATATTAGAAATAAGAAGGAAGACACATTTATAGGAAATGTATTTTTAGTTTTATTATTAATACTAATAAATGGCATCTAGAAAATATAGACAAGATGTGTATAACTGTATCTACACAAAGTCTCAAAATGACACGTGTGTTTTACCATATCTTGTGATACTGCATGCCCAGAAAGAATCCTTCATAATTCCTTTTATTTGTGTCTCAGATGCTAAATAAAATGAAATAAATGGCAATGGAAGATGAAGTTCTACATAGTGATTCCTCTCCTCTGAAACACAACTGCCTACTGAGATATTTCTGAATGTTACACAAAGACCTTAGCAGTGTGGTTGTCCAGAGGGGCAAAGGTGAGCTCCATGGACGCTCTGGCAAACTTTAAGCCCAGTTTCTACCACGTAATTTAATAAAAAAGTACTCAGAACGACAAATAACATGAAACCAAAGTAAGTCAACAGTATCTTCTAAAAATAATTAGATCATACGTTAGCTATAACACTCAGCCCAAAATACACTGTGGTAATACATCTGTGTCTGAGGCACAATAACAATTGTGGGCTCACATTCCTGTTTGCCAATTAGAACCATCTCCTCTTCATTAGGAAACCTCAACAAAACAACATCTTTTGCCAGCCTGTTCCTGGTGACTCTCAGTTCCTATCAAGAGGAACTAAATCATGAGTGTGCAAGATGCCAACTGACTCTCTCTGCTGATGTCAATGGGAGATTATAGCACTTGTTTGTACCTATCAGCTGCTTAAACCTGCTGTTTGCTCCATGCCTGCCATGGACTTGAATCTCCCAGATTTCCTAGGTGTGCAATCTAACCCTTACATGATAACCAAAAAGGCAGAGAGCTTTCTGCTTGGGTCAGTCACCCTTTCAATTTGTATTTCTAAGAAGGTGGCTTTTAGTGGTGTGCCTAAATGGAAGGCTGAAACGTGTTGTCCCACAGAGGCACTGGGGCTAAGGAGTCCAGCCACACAGTGACACAGATGACAAGCTGGAGGCCATCCCCACTCCAGACAACAACTTCTATTTCAAACACGTCTCCCTTCGTTCACCCATCATGGGCTGCCAAGTGTCCCATTTAGCAAATGTCCCCTTTGTAATTTTGAAATTCAGGTTTATTCAGGGCCATAACTCTTACTGCTGGACTGTTGACATAATTATACCCTGGTATCTGTTTAGTTTGCATGTGAAATTCTATGTTCACAGCACGTAATGTCTTGTCCTAAGTGCTATGTAGAACTTGCTCACAGATTCAGACTGTTAGAAAAATGGATTAGCAGAATACTAGTAATATGTTAGTAGCTGTGAGACAACAGCAGGGTACTACTCATCCTGTAACAATTGCAAATATTTTGAAAATAAGTTGTTATTGAAAAGGATACTGCAATTTTGAGCTAAATAATTATTCCTTCTGTAACATCATTCTATCTTATGCAAGACTGTAAAATGTGCAGAATACAGAACTATGCTGCTCTTACACTGTGAAAACAGATTTTAAAAATGATTCATTGTCCTGTCAGATTTTCTACCTAATGCCAAATTGTGTTAACATCTTTAAGCCTTCCTCTCCCTTCTAAAATAGGGGTAATAAAAACATTCTTCCCTCTCCTACCTTCTCTCATTTTGTATTGGAATGAAAAACACAAGAAGGACTATCTCTACTACAGTGATTTTAGTGTGTAACATGTTTGGTGATTTTTTAATTTAAAATAGGACAATGTTCCCATGCTGTAATACAACTAGTGTCAATAGTAACAGGTCCATTGTGTCCTGGACTCACAGATAACTCCCACACTAATTTCACAGAAGTCAGGCTTCTGTCAGAAGCCAGGCCTGCAATGCACATCCCTTCATATCACTTCCAAACATTTTGGTCCTTGTGAATGGTACTTTCTGGAATCTCATTATAATAGATTATGCATGTTTTATATGTTGCCTCAGAGAACTGCATATTTTAATATACATCTCATCAAGAAATACTAGATCTGCCAGTTTTACTTTATCTACCCTTCACAGATAATTTGCTTTCTGAACAGAACTGAAAAGAGATTTTAAGTGATTTTAATACAGGAAGAAATCTAGCAGCTGGAGCTAACTGTTAAAAAATTTGAAGTCCTATTAATTTTTTATCATATGTCCAAAAGGACACTGCTCTGTGTAGGCTATACAGGCACATTCAAATTCAAGTACGTTTAGGAAAGAAGCTTCAGACATTGTTCTCGGAATAATTTTAAATAATGGATAATGATGCCCATGGAAAGAGGAGTGAGGAAAAAAAAAATGCTAAGAAAAATATATTTTGATCAGCCAAGCCACTACACAAGCATGTCAAACACATGCATTTTCATTTCTTTAAGAACAGGTTCAATGAAGCATTAAAGAACTTATTACCACAGAGACAGCTGTATGCTGGCATACCAAATCAGGAGACGTACAGGTTACTTTCCTGATTTATGTATCCCATAGCATCTTCCTGCCAAGGCTGAGTCCCATGACAGAGAGAGCAGACTAATTCTAAAGACATATGCTATACTTCATCTTCTCTCAAAATCTCAAGCCATTGTGATCATGGTAGAAACTGACACAGAAACTAAAAGATTTATAGCACTAAGCCTTGCACAGCTTGCAAAGATTTGCAAAGATGACCCAAGCAGCGTTTATTTCATACACTGACTAATTGTATCATAAAAGCCAAACCAGTCTGTTTACACTGATGAAAGCTCACAAAGGTTAAATGGCAAAATATCTTTATCCTCAATTTTTGACCTTTCTCTTTGAACGCTCAACACACAGGACATAAATTCTTAATGTTCCCACTGCAGCTGGGATCTTTTTTAACTCTTTCAAAGATTTCCCTACCAAAAAAACTAATCCTGCTCACTCATGCATGCTTCTATTCAGCATTCACCAAAACCTGAACTGCATCTTGGAACACATCATTGCTAAATAGCAAAATCTGTAACACTATCCCCTACCACCTTGTTAAAAAAAAAACCTTGAAATGACAAATGAAAGCTCCAGATCCCTTGGTACATGAACAAAAAGCACTGCTCATATAGAAATGAAAGAAAAGAAAGTTAAAATCATGTTAAAAGGTTTCAAGCAACAATAATCACAGTGAAGCTGAAAGCAAAGTTAATTTTTCAATAGTCTTGTCTGTCACTAAGGATCAACATCTGTCTAGATAAAAAAAGAAACATCTGCAACTTAAAGAAGTTTAGTGGCATAGCCACTCACAAAGCAAAAGTTCCTTAGTCCAAAAATGATGTACAAGAAGAAAATGCGTGGTCCAAGTTATCACTCACAAAGAACATGGCTGAGTCCATCTAACACTTACATGGACCTAGAAGGCAGAGATAGTGACCTGTACCAGTAAACTGGTGAAAACACTGTTTATGTTCTCATTACCAAATTGCTTAATTATTACTGTTTATTAAATTAACAAGAGCAGATCATTATCTATAGTGGGCCAGGACAAGCTAGAGGAGATCAAAATAGAAAATAAGACTATTTCCTTGGAATGACCTAAGTTCTGACAGCTCTTCCTTTGAGCGTGTTGCACATACCTGACTTTGTGTCCGAGATGCTGTGAGGAGAGGAAGCAGTGGGCTGAGCTGCCCCAGCAAACTGCACAGCTCGTTTTGCTAGGAACATTCCTCTCTCTGCTGAGCTGCCTGTCAAAGGGAAGTTCTGAATAATTACATCAGGCCTGCCATGATGCAGAGCAATAGAACAAATGATGTGCTGGAAACACCTTTCCATCTAAATAACATGAAGAACCAAAAATCTGTTGCATTTTTCTGTGTAAATAGGATCACTTGTAATGCTGAACCAGAAACTGTGTTTGCCTGTCAAATTAGGGTTTTTTTACAAAACTGAAATCGCATTTTTTCCACTGATATTGAACTGTCATTCAAAGTAGCCATTTTCACAGAGTCTAGGAAAGCCAACAAAATTCATTTTACTCACTGCAGCTAAAAAGCTTTCTCCCCTCTTGGCATGGTCCACTTACACTGAGACATCTAAGACAGGTCCTTGGTTGCCTTACAATTCTCCCTCACTTTACAGCCCACACACAAGATCAGGGAAGGCACATGCAAGAGCCACCATTCCTGTACACGTTTACATCACTTAGGGAACAGAAATGATGTTACACACCTCAGCACAGACCCCTGTGAACCTCCAGACTCTGTGTTTTCATGCTTTAACACTGGCTAGGTCAAGGCTGTCACCAGTGCCTTCAACACTGTGCATTTTCTATTGCTATTTAATATCTGTTTGTTGCAGATTTAGATCATGACAGGAGAGACTGACAGAACTGGAGTGTGTTCAGTGGAGGGCCACAAAGAAGCACATGAGGCACAAAGAGGCTGAAAGGATTGGGGGCAGAGAAGAAGCCTGGAGAAAAGAAAAGCTGCCAAAGAAGCCAGTTTCAGCCTTCCACTAGTGAATGGGAGTCACAGAAATGGCAGAGACAGACTTTTCTCACAGGTAAAAAGAGATAAAAGGTTAAGAGTCAGTGGAGAGAAACTGCAACAGTGAACATTTCTACTCGTTGTAAGAAAATAGTTGACAACACGTAGGTGGTCACCTACTTAAGAGGTTATGGACTCTCCATCTTTGAAGATACTTGAGACTTAACTGGAAAACAGCCCTGAGCAGCCTGGTTTAGTTTTGATGGTAAATCTGCTTTGAGCAGAGGGTTTCACTAGGCAGTTTTCTGGGGTCCCTTCCATCCTGAAATATTCCATGCCCTCATGGTACACTATACCCTGAACTAATTTCTGAGCATTTAAAGGCCTCTGAAAATGTCATTTAATGCATAGGGCAATGGGATCTCATTTCCAAAGGTATCTGAAATTGAGTTCAAGTAAATGGAAAGGAGTTTCTAAGCAATAGTATGAAATCCAAACAAAAAAAATGGAATGTGATGATCAATCAGCAGACCAGATCCTCTTTCAGGTAGTTCTCTGTTATACCTTACTGTGCTTTTTAGTATAAAACCTAAATATAAAGTGGAATTGGCATTAATTGTTGCCTGTTCAGGCTACATACAGGTATCACAGCTGGAAGTCGTTGGTTTTAAAAAGCACTTTAATTCAAAGGCATTACAAAACAAGCAAAGAGTAGAAAAATATAATTGGATTTGGGGAGTTTTAAAATCATAAAACAAAAGTGAAAGCTGTGCAGAATAGCAGAGATTGCATGATAAATGCCACAACAAATGCCTAAAAGAAAGAATATTGGTCAATCACTCTCTTCATGGCCATACTTCTAGCCCTGATTGCTCTTGTACAGAAGAGCTTTGCAACCTCCCACTCACACATCTATCAGAAACTTCTCACCAACAGCACACACTGGCATAAAGGGATTTTATTGGGAAAAGCTTCAACAAAATACAATGCAACATAGAGCAGACTGTGAATTCTGGTTACAAAGAGCTCTAAAGAAGAAGGTGTATCGACTGTTAACTAACTTAAATACCATTTATTTTGAATAAATGAACTGCATGTATTCCTTCTTTAGGGAGTTGCTTCTCAATCTTCTAATATACAAGCTGTGGAAATCCTTTTAGAATACTATCCAGTCACCTCAGGGCATGACCAAATTCAATATGAAATCTCATGTAACAGGAACATCAATTATTAAAAAAATGACACCACCACAAGAAAAAAAAAAATCAACCAGTCTTTCAATACTTTGTCATGTTACATTATCAGTCTTCAATTGTGAGTCTCACAAATGCAAAGATAATGCGGAGCAACCAATGATAAACTGAAAGAAACCCTTATCATGTAAAAAGAGCACAGTGAATGTTACACTGAGTGTACTACAGACAGTACAACGGGATGCTCCTGAAGGCTGATCTATACAGCTACACATTATTACAGCAGTTATCTTACCCACACAGATATGGCCCCTTAAGATTAATTTCTTTTGATTTTTTTTTTAAATCTTCCAAGAATAGATGAACTCTATTCTATGCACATTTGTCAAAAGCAGGTTAGAGATTTTCATAATTGGCACTCCCTCAGCCTGTCATTTTCTTCACTTGCAGTGAAATGACATTTAAAAAGGGATTGGAATACTTATGTTTGAAAGCATCAGAAACAGCTATTTGCACCATAATCCTTGTGAGTGAGTGCCAGCTGTAGCAAGGACAAGCACCAGCGAGTGCTGCTGCCTTTCCTGATGTATGTTTTGGACTTCACGTAAGAGGTAATGATCATGAAGTGGTAATCAGTATAAACAGAAACACAACCTATATGGCACCATTCTTTCTGAAATTTGCTGATGCTAAAGAACCTCTAAAACAGAGATAGAAACAGTCACTGTATTTTTTTTTTTCCCATTTGCAGCTACCTCAGTGGCTGATAAAAACTGCTCCCTCGCTAGCTGCCTGCAGTCGTAGCCTGGGAAGGGAAAACTTCAGAAAGATTTAAGATGTACAAACCCAAATCACAAGAACATGGTGCATGGGAGGTTGTGATGTATTGGAATTAAAAAAAAAAACAGTCCTGGAACATAGCTGTAACAATCTTTCAAGACAACAGAAACAATTAATACCCTATTAAGGAGCTCTACAAGACTTCACACAGCCACATCCATCTGCCTGCTAGTGGCAGGGAAAACAGCATTAAAAAAAAAAAAAAAAAAAAAAAAAAAAAAGAAGAATTGTAATAGACCACTTTAAGAGTAAAAGAATGAACTTACAGGTAGAGGTTGCATCTACCTGAACTCTAAAAGTGTCTGGACAAATGGATGATTTGGTACAAAAGCAGAAGACCACCATAATAAAAAATCCCAGATATTCTGATTTCACCTTACAACCATTACGGTAGGAAGGAATAGCAACTGGAAAGGAAGAACCATCACCAGATATGTTAGGTGGTTGTGCTTTTTAAAATAAAGGAACTGTGTTGAAGAAGCTCTTTGAGAAGATGAAACATAAGGTAATAGAGAGCTGGATTATTACCTCCACTATTCTGGAAATGGTACCTTTTACTTTTTTTGTTTGTTTGTGGTTTTTTAATTTGTTCTGTTTTGTAAAAAGAATTGCATAAGCTAAGGATGTCCTTAGAACAAAAAAACATAATTTTGACTTTATAATTTAACAGATGTTCAGCTAATGCCAACTTGCACTACACAGAAAATCCTACCTGGAAAAAATAAGAGTATTCTGTTCATTTCTATACCTTTATTTCATCTTGATTTGCCCTAGGTATTAGATGTTCCAGTTTTCTAAGGATCTTCTATATGTGGATAGCATGAAAAATTGAATTCTGTGTTTTAAAACTTCCCACAAGGTTTAATTGCTAGTGAAACCCAGTTGATTGCTTCATTATCTTACCCTGAAGTGTTTACTCTCAATTTTCGTTATCTGGAACATTTTATAACTTGTGTTTTTCATGTTGACAGGCAAGAAATACAAGTTGCAGAAGCATCCCAGTAAAACATGTTAGACATCACAAATATCACACAATCGAGTACATCTTGGAAAGGATCAGAGAAATAGATTAGAAAAAAATCATTGTGCTTCAAAGCTTAAAATGTCTGCAGGGATTAGGGAAAGGTTTACCCCTGCTGAGTTTGGACATACTCTCTTATCTGATCTCAAGCTCTTTTGACAAAGCAAGCAAGACATAGCAATGAGCTAAATCAACCATAAACAACCCTACCAGGAGCTACAGTAAACAAAGTTTCCCTTGAAAGCAGTATAGTTATTTGGATGACAGGACCCCCACCTATTTCTGCTTTAAAGAAAAATTATAATTATTCCTGGCCGGTTAATCTGGCCTTGAAATTACACAAAATGAGCATATTCAGATATGAGACAGATATAATATAACATAAGGGAGGAAGAAGAACAAACCACAAGCCCCAAACACATCCTCTTTAGTTACAAATGTTATCTTTAAAGGCATGTCTACAGTGTCTGTATGAAACATGCAATTAGAGTTCAGATCTAGCAGCACTTTCTTTTGTTACTGAAAGTGACAAAAGGAGCCAGAGACAAAGCACAGCATGAAAACGAAATACTATGAATCGTACATACTTCTTTTTTTAAATAGTTTTGATATATTTGAGTTTCTATACCAATATCTAACAAACACATGGAGTCATACTCTCAGAATGTCCTTTGTTGGAGGGTTTTCATTAAAGAATCTATTTTACTGCCTTTCTCACTCCTGTGCTATTTTAGTGAAGTGAGTAGGAAAATCTTTATTTCTAATTTTGATTTTCATTGCCCTTCAGTGCCACAAGCAAAACTATTGCTTAGAGGCTTTTCTTGTCAACCTTATCAGGCAAGGTATAAGGCACCATTTTTGTTGTAGCCACTGAGCTTAAATTTGCACCAGGGTTTGTTCTCACTTCCTCTGCTCTGTAAAGCGCTTCTGTGACTATTTAACAGAATCATTATTCCAAAAGGTAGGATCCTTACTGCTAGACTCGTCCTCATCCTGAATACCTGTCAGCTGTCCTGAACGCATTCAGCTTAGAAAAACACAGAATAATCTAGATTTTTTTCCCATCCTTTGACTGGGATAAAATTGAGTCATTTTCAATGATGTTATGAAATATTTGTTCTTCAGCTCCACTGGACTGAAGCCATAGTGTGCAGAGAACAAAGTACTTCAGAAGAGCCCTTTGGCTGTCACAAGAAAATTTAACACCTGAAATGATTTATGTTAAAGAGCTTGTGCCACATAATAAAATAAACAAAATGCTGTCCGTATCCTTATAAGTTACCTCCCCTTCTTTAGGAAACAGTTTCTAGTAAGAATCACCTTTAAAAAAATAAAATACAACTCCTTAGAGTATTATTTTAATTATTAACTCAGATAAAATATTTTATTACAAACTTGCTAATAGGCTATTTTTCTATGCAGCTACTGAAAATATATTATATTCTCAGCTGTGGTTAGAATTCTATACTGTGTGTATTTTATAAATACCATCATTTTCTAATGAAGCTGAAGCATTAAGTAACTTTTCAGAGGACAGCAGTAAAGTTGCATTCAGTCATGTGCACTGAGATGACCAATCTGGATGAAATCCATATTTCTGTAAGCCTTCCATCAATTATAGATGTGATAAATCCGAACATTGATTCTTCCAACACCCCAAACTTCCAAATCCATACTCACCTTAATTATTGAATGCTAAAGAAAACTGGCCTTGAATTTTGGATTTGATAACTCAAGAAAAGGAATTCAGCAGCATACTGAAGAGCAGCTGTGAAATCACTTTCCTTCCCTCCACATGTTATTTCAGTTTAAGTAAAAAGAGTATTGTGTATATATACTGTGTGTGTATGCATATATATATATTACTTTCCATCATCAGTATTAAAGAACTTCCTCTCCACAGCACACAGTCCCCTTTTCCCCTCATTCCTACTGTTCCACTGTGAACAATTCTGCCCAGGACTGCAGCTTGGAAGAGAAAGGATGCTGCAGCTCCTGAGTGACAATGAATTGTACAGAAAAACTTGCACTGTGTCCTTCCCATCAAGCGATCACCTTATTTTTTGTGAAACTGTACAACCAGGTTAGTCTGTCTTTATTCAGTAAATCTGAAAATAGGATTTATTGAAAAAGCAAGATAGTAAGTAGAATATACTCTGCCTAACTAAACGTTGTTACTAGATATTATTTGTTACAGTCCTCTTAGTTATGTAACAGTCTTATACATTCATGGCATAAACATTTTAATGTCCTTACAGTATCACACTTAAAGCATCCTCAGAGTTAGTGCTCAGGCTCCCTACTTCATTAAATGGCTAAAACATAATTTGAATTATAAGAAATTTTTTCATATGACTTTCTAATGGTAGTCTATTCTGTTCATCCCTGCTTTTTGGGCATTAAATTGTATAAGGCCCATCTTATACTGTAGCCTCCATCCTGCATAGGATTTGACATAGATTTCCTTTTTTTTTTTAGACTGTACTATACTTCTTCAGTTCAGTTTGCTCTTTTGCTCTTGCTAATACCCCTTTTCAGTTATTGCCTAGGCCATTTGCCTGAGGCAAAAGCAGCATTACAACTTGGGAGGTATACCACACCCATTTTGCTTGAAAGTTACTTGGACGTTACTATGTTTTGTCTCAAATTTGAAAAGTAAGCTTCATCAAGCCCCTGCAGTAAACACTGGGTTTATCATGATCCAAGACAGATACTTTAAGAAGTTATCAATAAACTAGATAAAATTTCTATTGGCCTATTGGTAGTCCTATTGTATAAGTCAAAACCAGAGAAGCAAACAAGCCGAAATATGCTTAAAAGTTCTCCTGGCTCTTACCTCAGATCCTCTTTACTGGTTTATCGTCTGACATTAACCTCAGCTCATGCATAACCAGGCTGCTGCTTTTTCACTAGATTTAATTTGTAGCCCTAGTTTGTCTTTAAAATGCTTTGATGCCCTTTATGTTCAAGTCTTAAAACTTGAATGCTCAATTTTCACGGTGTAATTATTCTGAGAGCTTTCCTTGATAGCTTTATATGATGATTGTGTAAAAACCCTGTAAACTCTGCTTTAGAAACAGATTATTTCAGTCAATATTTCTGTCCATTTTTCCTACAGGCACCCAAGATTGTATTGTCTCTCAGAACACATGAACATTGCTTTCTGCTCTAATTTGTTCGTAATGCTCTGTAACTCTGCTACAGCCTCCCTTAAGCTATGAGTAATATCAGGACTTCTTCTGATGTCAGTAGTGAGCACACATGGTATCGCTCAGATAAATGAGAGGAATGATGTGACTGTTTGCACTTCGGTCAATTATTTTAAGCAGGTGGATAGAACAGCTGGTTCATTTGTGTAGGGACACTTTGCTTTATATATTAAATGTTTCTGACATTTAAAAAAATCCCTACTGAGCAAGAAACGTCAAAGCATAAAAAGAATATAAAAGAACTTCTGCTCTTCTTAGGCAATTTTTATCTTACTCTAAATAAACTGTCAACTCAATGTTTGCATTTTTTTCTTATACTGCAACATTGTCTATATTAGCTTGGTAAATTTATACTTTCTCTAGGAAATAATAATTAAAAAAAAAAAATCACAAAGCTACCTAGTATTCCTGTCGGTGAGAAACACAGAGAAAATACTTCAAGAGTCCTTCACATTTTTATGTCCTTCACATTTTCTTTCACTGTTTAATGCTCTGTTAATGACTTAATAACTAGCAAAAAGAAAGGGAGTTAGACCATTTCAATTTTTAAAAGAGATACTTAAAAAAAGACTGCAGAAGTTTTCTTAATGAAAAACCCTTTTTCAATTTCATGAATGAAATTAAACAATGTTGTAAACAAGGGAATAGCTGTCTGGCTTATTGCTGTGCTAGGCATACTTCATGGTCTCCACTCACTTGTAACAAAAAATGGCAAGAAACCATTGATTAATTCTACTTGCCAGTTACAACATTTCAAGGCATACATGTAATACTTATATTTAGTTCTAATCTTTATAGTAATGATCAAAGCGTGATGACTTGTGGACAAATACACCCCAACAAGAGCAGAAACACACTGGTCCCAGGCTGAGTGACCCATGTTGCTAACTGGCACCAGGATTAAGGTAGGACCACGCTCCGTCCCTCCATCCTCCCCTCCCAGCTGGTTTGGAAGGTGACGTGGTTCTGCCCTACACAGCATCCTCTGGCACAACATTCACCAGCATTTAGCCCAACGGGCAGTCATACAAGGAGTTATTGTCCATTCAGCATAAGCTTTTTGTCCTAATGATGACAAATTTACCACTTATTACTGCTTCTGACTATACATAGCTGTTAGAAGAGCAGAACTGGGACGTCTGGACCAGCTGCAGGGACCAAGGAGTGGAGCACTCGTGGTGCCAGTGGCTGAGGACAGGGCTCACGGCTTGGAAAGCACAAACCATGAAAGTGGATGTCTCGTGCTGTCTTGAAACTAAACCACCAACATCGGAAAGCCACAAAACTAAACACACCTCGTTTTTGCTTGATTTCTGCACTGGAACCTTTCTCCTCGCGCAGTTCAGGCAGTGAGCAGCACTGCAGTGACCACAGATGGAGTCACCTGGAGCTGGCCCCGTGACCCTGCTGTGTGGGG
>NW_008631877.1:0-27942 GCF_000691845.1 Merops nubicus
ATGATTCTATGATTCTATGAAATTTGGCTATGATATGAAGTACATTCTGCCAGCATTTTTTTGCTGAGTACTACTGAGCTGTTGCCTTGTTTTTCTAATTGTTCGGGTCATAGATAACGCAGATATTTCTCTCCCTGAGAAGAGATTCTTCCCAGCATCATACTCATGAACTTTGTTTAGTCTTGTTTTGAGTGATTAGGCCAAGACTAACCAGATGTCAGTAACAGGAAATTATTCTGGGCATTCTTTCAATTTTTTTTTTTTTGAATCAGTTTTCCATTTCTCTATACCACCTGAAACTGTTACTTTCCCTATTTTATCCATGCTTCTGTTCAAATGACAGTCATGACAATTCATATAAAACCACACGTTTTTGTTTGTCTGTTAAGAAAGCCTGGTATTCCCATACTTTTTAGCTGCTCAGTTGTTCTGTGTCTGTATTACGAGATTCCTCTCTCCTGCATGAGTATAAATCAGAGAGGGCTGGTACTGGTAATGCCAGAGTCAGGAAAAACCTAATACTTTTATTTTCCTTTCTGAATTCTTGACCAGGCTTTTAGCTAATAATATGTCAGCAAAAACTCCATGGAAATCAATAGTTACCTATATTACCATGGATTGTGTCCAAGGTATTATGTTATTTAAAGCATGTTATTTTTTTCTACAAAAAACAATTATATGTGCTATTGATTTTAGCATTATGTTGCTGTTTGGATTCCTCTTCTTTTCAGTACTTCTTTCCTAAAGCAGTGTTCAAGGATGTCATGGACACCCCAGATCTAGAGGGAAAGCCATGGCTTACGATGTTCTTGTGCCAGCAGCAGCATCTGCTGTTTGCTATTTTCTTTAGGTTCAGCTTTGAGCCAGCAGAAATTTATATGTGGTGATCTCTTTGGATTCTGTATTGGCTTCTGTAAATAACACCCCTTGGACTTTGAATGAAGGACCTTTTAAACATGTGCTTCTGTTGTGCAATGTGATAGTTTCCTTTGGAAATGTGGCTCTCCTGCATTTGATCAAGGTTCTGTTCTCATGAACCCTGTTCGGTTCTCTCTGCATTTGAGTTTCACACCAGCAGAGGCATTACTACTCCCAAATGGTTAAACAGGATATTCAACTCTTTATTTCTTTGTTTATGAGCAAACAAACATTGCACCTGTCCAGATCTGCAAATCTGTGCAGATAAAATGGAACCAGTGAACCTGTGGTGATTTGCAACAGTCTTAAGCATACGGCCAAGCCTGAGAATAAGAAATGATAACTCTGTGTCACAGTGGTTTGGACTCCACAAAACATTCACTCTGACCTGTCTAATACAGGGTGTGTTCACCAAGTTACCATAGTGCTGAGGCCAGCAACTTTTATTCATTCAAAGAGAGTTATTATAATATTATTATTTTAATCTTTGACTCCTTCAAGAAAAAGAACCCACCATGAAGCAAATGAAGCAAAGAAAAAGTGTAAGATGAATCAGAAGCTGTGTGGGGAATAATAAGAGCAAATTACTGTTCCAGTTACGGTTTACACCTTCTCACTGATTTTCAGAAGCATAGATGACTATGCTTCTGAGCTGATCAAAGGACACAGCAAAAATTCACATGCATCAGTGTGTGTTAAGCATCAACTTGTCAGTTTCACTGCTTTGTATTCTGAAAATTACTTAGGATAAATGATCTAAATTCTCTTCATATCTCACTTCATTAATTAGACATGTTTCTCACATCAGGATGCCTATTTCTTTGCCTTCATGCCCTTCCGGTTTTCATGCTTCCTCATGCTGGATTACATTTCAGACTGATAACAGACTTCCATCAAACTGAACTATAACAATCAGCAGCAGATCGTCTATTGCCTGGTTGTACCTGTGTATCTTTTACAAAGAAGCTGAGAAATGGTTTGGGAAAAAAAAAAAAAAAGGGTTTGGAAAAAAAAAAAAAAAAAAAAAAAAAAAAGGCAGAACATAAATATAAGAGGAGTATGCTGCTGCAGGCAGTCCCTCAGCTGGAAAAGATCGAGTGGAAAAAGAGTAAAGGTTTCCTGTCTTTGATTCATACCTTATGAGAGGTTTCTTTAATGGTTGTTCTTTTGTGTAGCCAAAGCAATGCTCATTTATCAATCTGTGGTTTAATAGAAATGCATCAAGACGAAAACTGAAGGAGGAGGAAGGTTAAATGACAGGCACACCCTGACTTAGAAACTACAATGCTGATAAATGTCTCAGAAAGCTGACTGAGAGGAAATCTTTTTTCAACAGCGCCTGAATATAACGACAAAAATGAAGTGAGCACTTTTTGATTTAATGGCACATTTAACTAATTCTGAATCACTGTGGAACTCTTTTGGAAGTGTTTTTCATGGTAGCATTAATACTAAATTAATTCATTGAGATCAGTGTTATTGCAGTGAATAAAAGCAAATAAATTAATATAATTATGGGGAAATAGAAGTGTTAATAAAATAATTTATAAGCATAATTCTTCATTGTTAAACTCCTCTTTGTTTTCTCTTGCATTAAGGTGTCTCTGCTTTCTCCTGTTCTCACTGCTGAAGGCAGAGTTAGTAATTCTGGTGGTTCACATGCAAGGTACGGTATTGTAATCCCCAGAGGTTTTGCTCATTCATACCTCTCTGTGTGTATATCTCTAGATTTCCAAGGTGGTATCAGAGATATCCTTGTAAATCCTATGGGACTGTTTGACTATCAGTGATTTTGCTGAGTTTTACAGAAGAGAAAGAGACTGCAAAGCTTGCCCAGGATTGAATTTGAATATGTGAATAATGGTTTCAGCCCAACAGTCTTTATTTTCTGTCTCAGTGCTCCACTCATTTATGCTGACATAAGTCTAGAGTAACATACTGAGGTCAGTAGAATTACATCAATGTAAAATTATGGTAAATGAGAGGAGAAGCAGGTCTCCATGTATATTTCTCCTAGGACAGCTCTTATGATTTAATGATTGAGTCAGCAAGATGGGAAATAATTTCCTTCATTACGTAAAGAGTGCAATTAGAAATCAAACTAAATCAGCTGCTGACAGGAGCAGCTCTAGAGCCAGCCGGCCCACAGCTGAGTTGCACATCTCACTGCAGAGGGGCTTTTCCTGAGTTTTCCTGAGAAAGGGAAACATCAGGACTATGGAGAGTCCCACTAGGAGCCAGGAGTTCTTGTGGAAAGATGTGGACAATACTTTCCCAGAACAACGGAAGTTTCTCCATGCCTATAAAATGCATCCTAGGGACCAGGAGGGCAAACAGGGCATGGTGCCCCAGTTTGTGCAGCACTTTGTGCACAGGAGGTTGCTGAAACCCTGTCAGCTCAACAAGAGAGCCATGGTATCCACCTGGCAGAACACCACAGCCATGGCCTCTGTAAGCTCTGCATCTACCATGGCTGAGGCAGCTGCCCAGACTGAGCTCCAAAGAGAACATGTAGCTACCCAGGTGTGAGGGTGCAGCGTGTGCCCCACTCTCATGCAGTTCAGGATGGATGCAGTGAGAACACTGGTGGAAGATGTGCCCAGGTGGAAGTGGTGTGTGACCACCTGCTGCTCCACTTAGATGGACACAAGTCTATGGGGCCAGATGAGATACACTCAAGGATACTGAAGGAGCTGTTGGAAGTGCTCACCAAGCCACTTTACATCATTTATCATCAGTCCTGGCTAACTGGGGAGGTGCCAGTGGTCTGGAGGTTAGCAAATGTGACACCCCTCTACAAGAAGGGCCGGAAGGAGCATCTGGGGAGATAGTTGTGGTGAAGGGAGTTAAATCCAGTTGTCAGCCAGTCACAGGTGGTGTTCCCCAGGGCTCAGTACTGGGGCCTGTTCTATTTAACATCTTCATCAATACTCTGGATGAGGAGGATCAAGGACACCCTCAGGAAGTTTGTGGATGATACAGAGCGGGGTGTGAACTTAGACATGCTTTAAGGTAGAAGAGCTCTACAGCGGGACCTGGACAGGCAGGATCAATGGGCCCAGGCCAGTGGAATGAGGTACAACAAGGCCAAGTGCCAGGTCCTGCACTTGGGTCACAACAACTCCCTGCAACACTACAGGCTTGGGGAGGAGTGGCTGGAAAGATGCCTGGCAGAAAAAGACTTGGTTGTGTTGACAGACAGCCACCTGAACATGAGTCCAAGTGTGCTCAGGTGGCTGAGGCAGCCAACAGCATCCTGGCTTCTGTAAGGAATAGTGTGGCCAGCAGGACTAGGGAAATGGTTGTCCCTCTGTGCTTGGCACTGGGGAGGCAGCAGGTCAAGTACTGTTTTCAGTTATGGGCACCTCACTACAAGAAAGATATTGGGGTTCTAGAGCACGTTCAAAGAAGGACAAGAAAGCTGGTGAAGGGTCTAGAACACAAGTCTTATGAAGAGTGGCTGGGGGGACTGGGGGGGTTTTTGCTGGGTAAAAAGGGAACTGGGATTGTTTAGTCTGGAGGAGGCTTAGGGGAGACATTATTGCTCTCTGCAACTACCTGAAAGGAGGTTGTAGTGAGGTGGGTGTCAGTCTCTTCTCCTAAGCAACAAATGATAAGACAAGAGCAAATGGCCTCAAGTTGTGCCATTAGAGGTTTAGATTGGATACCGAGAAAAACATCTTCACCAAAAGAGTTGTTAAATGCTCAGGGAAATGGTAGAGACATCATCCCTGGAGGTATTTAGAAGATGTGTAAATTAACTGCTTTGGGACATGGTTTAGTGTTGGGCTGACAGTGTTAGGCTAATGGTTGGACCTGATGATCTTAAAGGTCTTTTCCATAAGAAATGATTCTACAATTCTAAATTTGTTCTGACTTTTCCAGTCAGATTTGCTCCAATCTAACATGAATGAATCAGATAAAGAGGATTTCTCTGCCTATCTGATTATACCACTCATATTTGTTATTTTAAAGGAAAAGTGGGGCAAAAGGCTTAAGGAGTCTGATGGAGAATCCTTATTTGATAAAGGAAGAAAAGGAATTTGAACTAGATTAATTGAAAAAAATTCAAAGGTGACAGGAATTTGACCTAGATTAATTTTAAAAAAAATAAATGATGATAGGATTGTTTAAGCTTTTCCTTCCTAAGTATAGCTATTTAAATTTATCAGAGAAGCTAGGCAGCAGTTTTATTCATTTCTCTCGGTGTTTGAGGAGCTTTTTGGTTTTAGAATGAAATTTTGAGGTTTCTCTGTGAGTGCCATGGGAAACACCAGGGGAATTTGCTCTTATTTCAGCCTCTCCAATTAGAAAACATTTCATGTGCAGGCCTTCTTTCTAGGAACTGGATGTTAGTGCTTAGGTGAAGTCACTGAAAAAAAAAAAAAAGGGGGTGAATTTTATTTTTCTCTCTTGATGATATCTGATCTACTATCAGCCTGACATGTGATGGATGAGTGTGTGCTACCATGTGTTGAAGGAGACTTCTGCAGTCCTTCTCAGACAGCTATGCGGGAGTGATGGTCCACCATAGCAGATATCACAAAGAACTTGCTTTTTCCTACCGTAATGATTGGTTTTATATCCACACATTGCAGGAGGTCTCTCCTGGGTCCCACATTTCCCCAAATGGTGATGAATGTTGTTTAAACTTCTTTTCAACTGTAATCATGTAGAATGCATAATATTTCCTAGCTTTTAAGCCCTATCACACGAGTTAATTTTGGCTTCAAAGTGTGGTTTGAGAGCTCGAAGGGCTTTAACTTCACTGAAACTAGTTTGTTTCTGCTTTTCTCATCAGCCTTGCTTAAGCAGAAGGAAAACTTGGTCATAAGTCACAGTTGAGAGGCTTTTGATTAAAAAAAAAAAGCAGCTAAACTAAACCCCCAAGGCTTTGATATAGAAGCCTTTTCAAATTCCTTTTCTCATTTTTAGCTGTACAGGTAATTGGTGCCTGGCAGCTCATTCAAAATTTCTGGCTTGGATTTCTTTTAATTACCTAAATTTACTCATTTAGAGGCATCACTGCATGTGGTTTGGCAGGGACACGTTTTCCTAAAAAGACTTTCATGTATGCTTTTCTGTCTGCACTGAAAACTGCATTTACTGTACTGTACTTGAAAATGTTATTGTTTGCTTTATTTAGTCAGATGAACAAATATTATGATAATGAAAAGTCCATGAACAAATGGTGACAACAGCAGAGCACTAAACATAAGAATTAATTATCAAGAACAGACAGCTATCCCAGATGTCTGATGTAATTTTGAAGAGAGAACTTGAAATATTGAAGATGTTCAAAGCAGCACTTAGGAGGGTGAAAAACACCCATGCACTTTAGCATCTAAATTACAAATGTGATGTCTGTATTTTATTTACTGGCTTATAAATGAATGGTACTAAGACTTGCATGCGTACAGCTCATCAGTTGCTTTAAAAGAAGCCTGTTTCAATGTTTGCTTTTTGCCTATGTGGTCCTTCCCACTACTGGATGGGCCAGGAGCCAAAGGGCATTCTCATTCTCAGTAGTTTGGACCTTTGCATGTGGCACTAACTTCTAGTCTCTCTGACTTGTTTTAAAAATTGATCAAGAGCTCACTACAGGTAAAGGATCATGCTGAACCAGAAATGTTTCCATTATACCTGTGTTTATCCCAGAGTTTTCTATGCTGCATAACTGCTGTATACATCTGGTCTTAGTCTTTGATGAGATACAGTACCTGCTCTGTAAATAGCTGCTGTCCTTGGCACAGGCAGTCTCTAGGAGGCCAGTCCTCCTGGTGGACGCTGCCAGCCTGTGGTTCAGCTCCCTCCTGAAGAAAGGGGACAAGCTAGAATCCCTCTTGCAAACTTCAGCATAAACATATGCAGTTGAATTACAACTGGCAAAGGTACACTTAGGTGTTCTGGGACACTGGGAAGAGCTGCTTGTATTTTTCCTTCTTTCTTTGCTATTAGGTCAAGGCTAACTACAATTTGCTCCTAAAGAAAAATTGTGTTCAGAGGTGGTCTGCTCACCTCAGTTATGACCCTGGCAATTTTCAAAAAATACTAACTCCTTGCCTTTCTTAGCTAAGCAGATGACATCATGGAGGGAGGTCAGTTCTGAATCCAGAGAAAGATAAATGTGAGATTTGATTTCACTGGAAACAAGAATTGGCCCTGTGTGCTGAACCTCATTTGTGAAATGAGGAAATACTCACTAAAGCAGAGCATCGGCATATTTTCAAATTAAGATCACAGTGAAAATGAATACAATGCACTCTGGTTATTTAACTAACTAGATAGATATGAGAAATTCTGTCTCCCACGACTAACACAGGCTGCCTTTTGATCTCAGTACAATATGAAGGAAGACAGAGCTGCTGGATGTCTTAACAATGTTGATTTTGTATACTCAATAAAAGGTTCCCAGAATTGCAAATATTTAGAGTGAGTAAGTTCTCATATAGTCATTTTTCTATGTGCACATTATATCCGTTTAGGAAGACTCTCTTTCTCCATTCTTGCTCCATCTTGAAAAGAACCATTTGTGTGCTGTTTCTTTTTTCCTAACAGCAAACAACCATTGCCTCTGCTGAGCCCTTCCTAGAGTGTATCAGCACCAGGCTCTACCTGATAGGCTTACTCCTAGGAAAATTTTAAGTCTGCTTAAAATAAAGCTGATTCTTTCCCATTTCTGTTTCACATACTATTGGTTTCTCTTTTTTCTTCCAGACATTTTATCAGCTTCCTCCATCTAAAGGAACTGGAGGATTTCCAGGAGCCTGGTTATGTTGTAAACTTGCAATAATGGAGGTAAATCTTTGCTAAACAACTGTAACCTGCACGATGCTGAGCACTGCTTCTGCAGGAGTGACTTCTTGTGTACTAGGGAAAGCCTGCTTTACCAGGCTCCTGCTACAACTGGGGTGTAACATGGTGTCTGGTGCCTGCTCTGTCACAATGTTTAGGCATGAAATTGCATCTGGAAAGAGCAGTTATGTGGGGACGAAGCTTTGAAAGGGCAGCACAGTAATGTCAGAAGGGAGGCAGGCGGCTGACTCGTGGGACAAACAGCCAGCTGGAGTGGCTGATACACACTCATCTAGTGGCCACATTGCTGCCTTCACCCTGGTGTGGTTTTTTTTTTTTTTTTTTTTTTTTTTTTCCTCGGGGGGGGGGGGGGTGGGCTTTTTCTCTGGTGGTTTTTTTTTTTTTTTTTTTTTTTTTTTCCTGCAGGGCGGTAGGGTGTGAGCTGTTTCCCTTGTCTATAACCTGAGGCAAGGGAGGAAGAGGCAGGGTCATTAGGGAGAAGTGAAATGGAGCTGAAAAGCAAAGCAAGTCCTAGGAGAGAAGATATTGCTATGAATGTGATAAGAAATACATGAGAAGATTTTTTTTTTTTAAAAGGAAAGGAGAAGGGCAGGTAAAATAGAGACAGAGTAATGAACAGAAAAGTGAAAAAAAAATTATAGACAGTTGTGAAGGAAAAATTATGGCAATTAATACAAGGGGTATAATGAGGAATATGAAAAACAAAAATAAAGAAATACAAGCAGAAAAAATTACAGATATTTAGGAGTGTTTCTTTTCTTCCGTTTTATTGGCAGGCATTCTTGAAAGGCTTTAGGAAGGAGGTTAGGTCACAGAGTTAGCTTCTGATTACTAAACTTGATACTACTGACTATTTCTCTGCTGTGGAGATTGCCATGAAATGACTGTCATTGTTTGCTATTTTGAGCTCATATTTTAGTGATGTAACCCCTTACATCTTATTGTGTTTTTCAGTGTCGGTCTTCTCTTCACAGCCCTAACAAGACTCTGAAGTGACATCACAAAACGGTGGTGTAGCATGGAATTACTTTTAAGATAAAAAGCTTTAGAAATTGTCAAGTGCAACATTACAGGCACTTGTTGGAGCAACTTCAGGGGGTAGGTTCTGAAAGTAATCCATATAAAAATCTATAATAGACTTAAAAAAATCAATATTTGAGTTAGTACTTCATAAGTCTGTACCATGAGTTTCATAACTGAATAAAAAGGCTTAAAGATATGAAATGAGTTGAACATGTCTTACTGTGAATTTCAGAACCTAGAAGGAAAATATAGTTCACAGTTGTTATTCTCAAAGATATCATTATTTTTGTATCCATCTCTAGAATTTTAGGATGCTTGATATTGAGCAGTTGTGTTGACAATACAGAACAGTAGCAGAATAAAAATCGCTTATTGTTCTGTAGGCAGTCTGTGGCAAAGGGCAAATTTAATGTGATCGTAGTCAAACTCATTGAGCTGTATCTAAACTAATCCTAATAATCTATCAGGGACTTGTTGGTGCTGATTACGGCTCCTTCTTAAGTTATGGATTCAGACTTCTTTTTCTGGGGCTTGGGTGATGCAACAGGGAAACCAGATACAAGATTTTGGGTTGGAATTAGTAGTTACCTTGGTCATGCATATAGGTTGTGTTAGGAGTTCAGAAGTGCTCTGAGGCTTTCTTCCACCCACCCTTCTCTTGACCATTACCATTGGTGGAGGTCTGTTTTTGGTGAATCAGGAAGGTCCTTACTTCAAGTGTTATAGTCCACCTTCCTGAGAAAGTGTGCCTCAGGCTGTTGAAACTTTTTGTACTGCACAAACTACAGAGACGAGGAGAGAGGAAGCCAGGCCACGAAGATATAAGTATTGCCTCTACACCTCTCCTGTTCTCTTCTGGAAGAGGACTGCTGAGAAATTCTGCCAGGAAATACTGTGTTCCTCACACAGCCAATTACTTGTAGTGGCACCTGTGAGTTTCCTTAGTCCAGTGCACAGCCAATGAGGGGATGCAAACCCAGTGTGCAATTTCTAAATAATTCAAACAGATTTTAATCCCCTGAGTTTAAAACAAATACTTGTTTCATTCCACTTTGCTCTGCTACTTCTTATTTGAAGGAATAACCTTCACTTTGCCCCTCATCACTTCTCTGTCCTGCAGCACATGATGCCAAAAGTAATGATAAACTTCAGTGCACCCACCAACCTCATCTAGTTGCAACAGTGTCACAAGATTACAGATTTGCAACCACTTTACATATCATAAACCTTAATTTTGCCTCCCATTTATTTACTTTAGATGTTTTATTACAGGAAACATAACTCTTTTTTTTTTTTTTTTTTTTTTCCCCAAGAAGAAAATATGGCTGTAATAAACAAGGTCTGACTCTCTTCTCATGAAATCTCTTTTCCATTGAGGGGCTCAGCTGTTCATTACTGAGTATTCTTCATTTTGAATGTGTTTCTGACTTATAGAACTTGAACAATTCTCACTCTCTCCTGCCTCTGTTAATATGAAGGAAAGTGTATGAAAATGGTTGGAGGAGAAAACAAGAGACATCTTCCACCTGTGATCTACTTTCACCTGTGATTCTAGAATTAGAATCTGCTAAAATTCATATTTGTTAGTAGGTAATTCAACAGCAAGATGGCTCTTTTGGTGGTGGCTGTGGTGGTGACACAGGATGAAGCCAGAAACAACTGTAAGCCAAATGGGAGGCTAAGAGGAGATCAAAGTGGTACAACCAGCTCACAGCATAAAGCTCATCCTCTGTAACTGTGGAAGCTTTGCCTGGAAGCAAAACTATCCCTGTTGATCCTAATAAGAAACCAAACATGGAAAAAAAAACCCAAAAAAAACCCCAAACAAATGCTTGGGCAGATCTCCTCTGGAATTTGTGATAATTATTTAATTTTTCTGGGTGTCCGTTCCATTATGTCAGAAAGGGATAATGATCCTTCTCTACCCACTGTGGATGCAGAGCTATGAATTCATTGCTCTTTGTAAAGCACAAGGAGATTCTTAATTGAAAGGATCAAAGATTTCCTCGATTGGAAAAAACAATCATCTTGAAAAAATAATTTTGTACTGGGCATTTTCTTCATACTGAGTATGAAGTTGTCTTATAGCCTTGGATACACAGCATGTTTTAATCTGCTCCCAGGTGGCCATTAATCCTGGAGAAACATACAATATTTTCAACAACTGCTCGCTTTACTAATGAGTGTTTCTAACAAGAATAGAAACTGGCTGCAATCATTACGTAGCAGAAAACACCTACTGGTTTACTTCAAGTGGTGATATTGTTAGCATTCATAGTTTAAAGAAGTTGGCTGCTTGCAGTTAATTTATTAGTTTTTCTAATGTCATCCTATAAGACACATTCTTTGAATGAGGGTGAAGGAAGACTCTCTGGAAAGCTAACAGAACGCATAATAAATATGAGAAGTGGTTGCAGAATTAGGGATTGCTTGTGGTCTGGATCACTCAAGAGAGACAGTTTTACTCCAAACTTACCTATTAGTGAGGACAAGTTTGAGCAATGTTTGCTTTATCCATAGGCCTCCAAGTTCTTGAAGATTTTTGAGCCGTTTCTGTTGTTCATAACCTGCCTGACTCATCTTTGAACAGGAAATTTGTCAAAGAATGGTAAAACATAGCGTTGTTTTTTTGGCATTTTAGGGAGGAGATAAGGTGTAAATGGTGTTGTCAGAAATGCAGTGGTAGTAATCTCCCGCAATGAGTGCAGACTTATTCAAAACAAGTCAGTCATTTTAGTGACAGCTGCCATCCACGCTCATTAGAAATACCAGACTCTTACAAATATCAGACCCTTACACTGTTTATGGAGCACGGATTAAAAAAATCGAAGGAGTCCTAAGACCTGACACACATTTAAATACACCCACTTGCATAAACACTTATTGCGTTCACTGAAAGACCTCCACTTCTGATTGTTCTGGTGATATACTGCTGTGCTGAGGCTCCTAAAATGAATTAGGTCCTATCATCTTACAACCGCTTCTACTGGAAAAGACATCATTGTTATGTATGACCTCTGTGGAGGATGTCATTAAGACAGGGTAGTGTGTACTGTACCCTAGGTATACGCATTCTGCAGGTTAACCGTGATGGCAGCGCATAGGTTCACATTATGCAGTTTTCCCTTGGAAGTCAGGAGTCCTAACCCCTTGAATAGGTTCAAATTATAAACACTGTTCATGTAACTTTATATCTTGCAAGTCTCCTTTAGTGCTCTGTTATTAAAATATTATGAAAAATGAAAGAGCTCTGATTAAATATGCCTGCATGGATAAATTTACATTAATGTGAGATGATTAATTATAAGTTAATACCCCATTCAGAAAAAGTGTTTTAGATAGCATAATGAACAGGGTGCTGTGATAATCCTGCCACAGTCCTCTGTTGAGGCAATCAAAAGCTAGACACAAAGTGCTATTATGCATTTTGGAGTTCTGCTGATAATAATCACTATTCTGAACTCCCACTCAACTGTGCTTTCTTCACACCACAAGATGTCACTACACAATCCAGGATGATTTTTAGATATTTTTTTTTTTAAGATTTTTTTAAGCTAAATTGAGAAACATGTTTATTTCTTTTTATGTGTTCTCAAGATGAAAATAAAGCTCATAAGATAACCTATAAGAAACACTCATCATACCTTCTAAATAAAATAAAGGGTATAGACCTGTCAGAAGCCTGGAAACAACCTCCAGCTCTATTTCTTTTAAACAATAGCTTAAAGATCCTTCTGGCAGTCCTTATCAAACTGCTGATGATTCATAAGAAACACAGAAGCGTGTTTATGGCAGTTGTTCTTGTGTGCCATTTTTAAGAAGGTTATTCCATTGTTCAGTCTTTGCCCCATCTCTCTAACAAGCAGTGCTGGGGGAAGGCTTTGTCTTCTCCTGCCATCAACAGACACCCAGGTAAGTAGAAGAAAAGTCTGTAAAAGTATTAAGATGCCAAAAAATTGCACAGGTGCTTCAAAATATCAGCAATTTCCTGTACCCCAAGCTACAATTAAGCAATCATAATATGGCAACCTATAGATGCCAGCCCCAGAAAAGAGTTGAAAAGAAAATCACTAACAGACAAGATTTCATTTTCTGTTTTCCTGTTTTAGTGGAAAAGTGTGTGGTTTATTCTTTCTTTCTTTGATTTGTTTCTTGGGAGGGCTGTGATCTTTCACACTTCTGCCATATTTGGTGTGGATTTGTTAATTTACTTTTTTTTTCTGGGAGATCAGATAAGGACATGCTGTCTACACATATATCTTTTTATGGCTGCTGCCTGAATAAGTAAAGTACTGTAACGTCAAGATAAGTCCAATGACACAGTCAAAAAATACTTTCAGGGAAAACCTTGTGCAAATTAACATTTCATTTTACCTCAAGTCTGAGGTGGAATGAGAAATTCATGCCTAAAGTATGTTTTAAGTGACTGCGGTCAAAACGTGATTCTGTCTTCTGACCTGAGGATGGCTAAATTGCACAGCATGGAAAATTAAGCCAACTGAAAAAATTTATTTACAAGCTAATGCTAAATTAGGAAGTTCCTAGAGCAAGGAGTCTTGTTTTCAGTAGTATATGTCTTTTGCTGAATTACAACACCAAATGGAAAACGGATATGATGATAGAGCCTTTCTGTGATGCTACATATCAGCAGTACCTCTACAAAAAAACAAGCACAGACCCTGATGTTCAAGTCTTGCTTGATTAGGTCAGGGAAGAGGTGATGCTCAGATGCTTCCTTTTAATTCTGTGATATTAAGTGTGCACGTGAGTTTTGTTAGTACCACAGTTGATTACTGTGTTGCACCTTACACCTTGATTTCTTTTAGTGTTTTTATGCTGTTCTCTTTTGGCTCTCTGCAGCTGAGGCACAGAGAGAAAGGAAGAGAAGTGTTTTCACCCAGGGTCTGGCATGCTCTTGAAGTTCTTGAGAAAAAGGCCACTGAGTATCCTGTACGTGGTATGTGCAGCCACATTTTCAACTGGTTGGATATTGGCCAGCTGCTGTGGAAATGGAAGAAGGCAGCAAACATCCTGAGGGAAGGAGGCAGCAGCAACCTGCTTTTATTGACCCTCTGACTTCCTCTGGAAAGGATGGTATTGAAACATTTGGTCTCTTCATGTAACTACTACTCATGGCAGTGATCATAGTATGTGGCATCAACAGTGGTGTTAGAAATGTTATTTGTCCCTTTTTAAGACAGTGCCCCCCCCTACGTCGTAGTGCCCAGGTGACAGAATTGTATACCCTGTTCCTGGAGGAGGTGACGTTGAAAAGCTAACTGACCTTTCTTGAGCAGAGAGGTAAGGAAATGCTCCAGGACTGAAGGCCCACAGGGACAGAGAAGGAAACTGGTGAAATACTGTAATCCTTCAGTTACACCTGAGACTCAGCTGGTATTTGGGACCACTGCATACTTTGTCTTATGCTTGGCATTGGCCAGGGCAGCAACTTCATAGCTACATGTTCATTTGCAGCACAGCTACTAGAGAAAGGAAAAGAGATCAGGAGATACTTGTGGTAGTGTGGTGAGGGCCCAGAGGAGCGCTACAGTTCCAACTACAGAGTAGGAATATCTCTTTCAAGTTCCAGAACAGTGTGCTGGGGACACTGGCTCCTTGAGAGACAGGATAGAGGTCCTGTTCCTGTCTGATGTAAGCCTTCCTCCTATTTTTGACGCTTGTAATGAGTCCTGAAGGAAGGGCACACACTTTCTTTCAAATGAGTGAAGCTGAGCACCTTCTGGTAGTTCCTGTGTAGTTGCTGTCAGGCAGTGCTGGGGGAAGCCTTCGTGCACCCACTAGCAATGGAAAAGCTCTGTGCATCACTCAGCTGGTGAGGCAAGATCTGAGGCTTTGCTAGTTCTGCTATTCGTGCTGGTGCCAAGGACAGCCAGTATCAACAGTTCTGAGCTGCTGAAAATTGTACTTGATGAGTATTTGGCAGGATGGGAAGGTGCATCTGAACTCATATCTAGGTTGATTTATCAGTGGCTTGCCCAATGACGACACCTAGGTACACAGACCCACAATTCCAGGGGATGTATGTTGTCATGAAGACAGCAAATGAAGCTACTGTTGGTGGCTCATATCATGAGACCCTGGAGCAGGGGAGACTGATGTCTCCACACATAATCACAGTGAGTGTGGGCCCTCTCCAAGAGACATTTAAGTACATCTTGTTTAGCTGCTTTTTTGGGACAGAAGTTGTCCTTTGGATGTGATAAAGTGGAGCATATGTAGCCTCATGGACGCCCATGATGAAGACAGGAACAAAGAACTAAGTTTCTATTGCATTTGAATGAAAGAAATAGAGAAATAGTACAAATGGTCCAGCACACAGTACAGATAAAAATGGACCAAAAGAGTAAAATGTGAATTTAGAAGCAAGTATACTACCACTCTGGAGCTAGAGGTGTCTTATCTAGAAGTTAAGTACCTATTACAAGTCAATATTTTGTTAGGGCAGTGGCATGGTCCACTAGTAAGTGCTTGCAATGGATGGCCAGACCAACCACTGTAGTGGTCAAGCCTCAGCTATATTAGGCTCAAGCAATGTGGATGTCCTGTTAGTGAATCTGAGAGTGAGGTGTTTGTTTTTATGGAATGTAAGCAGTAGTCCCTGAGATGAGCTGGCTAGCTCTTAGAACATCGAGATACAGAGCTTCGTGCTTCTTTAGCACAGCAAGTTTGCTCTGTAACATCCAGGACCTTCCTCTAAAATCTTGGAAATCAGCATCTTTTGCTGTGCTGGCACAGATCCTAAAAGATGATGACAAGCACAGTCCTTTCAGAGGACATAGTTTTGGCCTAAGTTTGCTCCAAGTAATGAAGGGTGGTAACTGAGAGCAGTTAGGCCTGCAGTAAGGACAAGGATGGTGAACATGAGACCACTTTTTAGAGCAGCCCTTGAGAGTGACCTAAGGGAACAGCATAGCCAAAGCTAATAGGACCTGCTTCAGCTGTAGTGTTAATTATTACGAAAATTGGCATAATTGGTCCCATTCAGTAGTACAAGTCTCACATGGTTTGATCTAGAGGAAGCCATTTTACTGTGCATATGACAGAACTGCAAACTACTGCTCTAAGAAGGTTAGCCAGGGAAAAAGAAAAGGTTTTAATATGGTGAAATTATACTAATGGCACGTCCTCAGCCTTGAAGAGGGTTAGGATTTTTAATATGACCGTTTAAAAGAATAATACTGCTCTCAGCAAACCTTCCTATTCAAAATAAATTACTTTGCTGGCACCTGACAGACAAAGATGTTTTTTAGTATCAGACACGACATACGGTACACAAGGACACATATTTTCTCACTAGAGAGCAACAGATTATTGCCTGCATTGCTGTTTTGTAACATCACAACCTAAATGGCTTTTATGTTCTGAAAAGAAAAAGCAGGGAGGAGAAAGGAAAAGCTTCTGAAGAAAAAAATAATTTTCCGATAACCACCATTAACAACAGAGGTCATTGTGGCAAAATGAATGGGACTAGAAATCCTCTAAAAGCTGCAGTATAAGGTATGCTGAGACTGACAAGCCTTTCACCAAGTAGTTACAAATGGGACTAATGGTTTAAACTTGTTAGCCATTGTCAGAGCCTCTGATCCTTGAGTCAGCTATGGAGGATATGGCAGAAATCGATAATGCATTGCTTACACGGTGAACTGCTAAACCATATGGATTGCCTGAAGGGAATTACTCAGTTCCTTCTGGTCTGGCAGCTGAAAGCAGGCAGCTGAATCTCCAGAAAGATTGATGACATTACCCTGGGGCAATTAAGACTTTTGCCACTTTGAGCAGTGATGATGATAAGGGGCAGGGGGAAGAGGTTCATCATGAGAGATTGTAGGCTGGAGTTCCATGCTGTGCTGAAGCTTGTAGTGTGTTTTCACCATCACATCTGTTATGAATTGAATGGCCTGAGATTAGCATATTTGTCTCAGAAGTCATAGAAGGCATGGCAGTACCATCACTGGAATGAAGTCTGATAGCAGACTACATATAAACTACTGCTAATACGGACAGAGATGTCTCTTAAGGTAGTCATTCTGAAATTGTTGGAGAAATCCCTTCCTACTGGCACATTTTGAAACGTTCCTGTTGTATTGATCAGCTGCTTTCTGGTGGAGCACTACAAGGCTTGAATTAAATTAGGCATGTTTTTGTAACAGTTATAGACAAGCTACAAATTGTCAGCAAGCTGGTGAAGAGAAATGTTGCTACTTGCATGCCAAGAGACTTTGAAAGACTTGCCATTATCAGAGGTAGTGCTCTCCTTACCACCAGAGTTAGTTGTAACCTCCATTTTTGTCCACTGTCGCACAAAGCGTTGGTACATGTGCTACAACTCTGACAAAGTTCTGAAAAGGTGGCAGTGGTTTAGTTAAGACATTGTGATCTATCTAGCTTTTGTTCCTCCTCTTTAAGAGGTTTAATAAAGCAATGCTATGTGTCAGCTGACTAAGTAACCCTCAGTGCCAGCCCCCTACGTGGCTTGCTTCACTTCACATCTCCTTTGTCCTTCCAAGTTAACAAAAATAAATTCACATAATTTATTTCATTTATTTTGTCTACCTATATATGAGGGAAGACCACTACCTACCTACCTTCCTTCCTTCCTTCCTTCCTTCCTTCCTTCCTTCCTTCCTTCCTTCCTTCCTCCCTCCCTCTCTTCCTTCCTTCCTTCCTTCCTTCCTTCCTTCCTTCCTCCCTCACTCCCTCTCTTGTTCCCTCTTCTTTGCTCACAGAGAAAAGGAAGATGACATCCTAGTAGAGGTCACTTCTTCTGGAAAAGCCTTGCTAAATGATACAGTAACAAGCATCTGTTGTGGTCAGAGAATGATGAAGAAAATAAGTTTCAGTCACATACTGTGGCTTGGTTTAGTTCCTAATAGTCTGTGTAGGACGTGACCAAGTTTTTGAAATTTGTCATTGGACTGGGGATAACATGCTAACAAACTTATGTGCACCTTGAAGGAAAACAACAGTCAGTGGGGGTAAGCTAAGAGCCATTATCATACATGATTTAGAAGGGGTTTCTGTAGTGGCTGAACAACAGAGCCAAATACGTGGCATTATTGTTATATGGCAACATATAACATGAAGGTTATTTCAGGTCATTTACTGTAGTGGCCAATCAAAGCAGTAACATATCTCTGGCAATGTTCATGACTAAAAGGTTGTGCAGTATCAAGTGGGCATATTGTACTAAGCCTTATCCAGCAGTTTTTTTGTTTGTGACACACTGTGGTATTATCACGCTTCAAGAAATTGATGGTGTCCAGAACCACATAGTTTTTTTGAAGAAGTCTTGTGGGCTTTTTTCCTAATTTGTTTTTTGACAGATTTACTCCAGAGGAAACCATAAAATTACACAGGGCTATGGTAGACCATTAGGCCTAAGTAAACCTTATTTATTTAGCTTTACATGGCTTTCAATTTGTGCAACACAGCTATCACAATTTTATGAAAAGTTGCTGGCAAGTGTATGCAAGTTGATAGTGGAAAAGTCCTTCAGATGCAAAAAAGCCTCCCAGTGAGGCCAAGTCACTCATAACTGCCTTGGTGCAGAAGCAGTTGACGATAAACACTAGCTAAATCTCTAGAAGATAAATCAATTCATTCCACTTATGAACCATATGCCGCCTGCTTTCTTTTGCATAACCACAGTAAGGGACTCAGAAGCAGGGGGATCAGAGTGTTCAATAAAACCATTATGCAGTAATTTTTCTATGTATGATTTGACAGAGCTTTGAATGAATACCTAACACAGCTTTTGCAGCACTGGAGAATCTTTTCTGTAAATGTGTTTTTCCACAACTCCCATTCTTTCCCAAACTTCTGGAAATATGCAGTAAGCATAACACAAAATCTCAAAAAAATCCATCCACATTTTTTCCACTTCTTGCTCCTGGTGACCATTCTGTCAAGTTGCTCTGACTGCCTGGTTCTCCCCTTTGCTCCACTGATCCGTATCAGGGATTGCTTTCTGTTGCTTTCCGCCATTAATTAATTTTGAAAGACGGGCAATTCTCCTTTATGCTTCATCTGACCTTTTGGCATGAGCTTTGTCTAAAGTTTTCTTCTGTCCATATTTTTTTTTTTGTATTCTCTGCATATATGTCATGTAACAAAGATTCCTGAGTGAAAACTCCTGGTGAACCATCCAAAAACTTAGTTGTATGAGGTAATGTTAGTGGAGATGTTTAGTTGTGTTTTCTTGTAAAAGAAAGAAGATTGACTTATAGGTAGGATTTGACAGCTTCCAAACATTAAAGATACTGGAGCAGAGTAGACTCCATGTTATGAAGTAAGTTCCCATTATGACTGTTCTTCACCCTGGGAAAATGTGACGATTTTGTATTTTCTGCAGATAACAGGGCTATCTGCATTTGTTCTTACAGAGAGGCCTGCATTCCTGTCTTCATGAGTCCCTTTTGTCCTGAGTACATTACAGCTCAGAACTTCAAGTCTGAGCCTTCATGTATGGGAAGTTCTGTAATTCTTGTAGTCTCAGGGCTCCATGTGAGACTAATCACTCCCTTCTGCTTTGAATGAAGCTGTTGTGCTTCCAGTTAGGTAGAGCTTTTCAGGACCATCACGGTTTCAAATGTGGTTGCCAAACAAAGAAGTCACAAATGTGTGGATTGGTTGTTATCTTAGCACATAGGAGGGGACACAACATTTTAGCCAGTCATAGAGACAAAGAGAATTATTTTATGAGGAAGGCAAGATATGGTGTTCTGCCAAAGACCAGGCCCAACAAAAATGATAGCACCAGCAGAAAGAGAATCCAATACACAGACTGTATTGTAGACAAGAAGGACATTCCATGAATGATCACTGCGGGTACAAACAGATCAATCAGCTGGTACATGATCGATGCCACCCCCAACGAGCCCACAAAAGATGTGACTCTGCCCACAACAGGTGGTACAAACAATGAGCCGAGGTTGCCCACAGTTGGCATGGGAAACAGCCAGACCAGCAAGTTAAAGACATGAGAAAAAGGTGCCCACATGGCGACTCTCACCCGATCAGCCCGCGTTCGCAAAGGCCTAAACAGACCAGGGCCCAGCTCCAGGGAGAGTCAGAAGGTCTGCCCTGAACCAGGACACTCTGTGGAGTGCACTCCACAGACAGACACTCCTGACTCCCTGCAAGTGGTCCCAGCTTTTATCCCCAAGCAGACACCTGACCTTTTTCCACTCACTGTGGGACCCCTAGGGCTCATTTCCCTTCTGGCTCTCCCTGCGGGGCCCCCCCCGGCGGGCCCGGCCGTACCCTGGGGGGAAGCTATAAGGCAAACTCACCACCTCTTTACGAACAGCTGTGGGAATCACCCATATGTCAACCTTAATTTTGGGCTCGGGGTTCAGACCCCAGCATTTCACACGGACGGAGAAGATGATAAACTAGAATATTATGCATTTCTCACAATACAAGTCTAAAATAGCATCAGTGTGTACTGCAGAATAGTCCACTGCAAGGTATCAAAATCTATTGTCAAAGAAAATAAAATCTTCCTGTTGATATATCACTACACAGATGCACAGTGGTGTTCTCTGGAGTCATAGTATACCTAGCACTATTTCCTTTAGCAGATCTAGCAGTGCATTCAAGCATGAGAGGAGATTGTTCCACCTTCAGTAAGAGCAGGACTGAATAATTTAGCACTAAGAACTGCCTCTGGTTGAGGTAATTTCAAATTTTCTGACTTCCAGACATGTCATTCAGGATAAAATCCAACTAACAAACATCTGTATTTTATAGCAAATCCATGAATTACTAAATGATGAAGTTTGCAACAATACAATAATTTCACATGAGGGACTTGCACTTTGGCTCTTATAAAGCAAAGATAAAAATCATGCATTTCTTCTATGGTTCATCATAAAAAAGCTGCTAAGAAGTTAGTTTTAAAGGTACTTCTTCAGACTCACCCGTGGTTTAATACATTGTGACCTGGTCAGTATCTTTAAGTTAAAAGAACTAGGAGCTTCACACACATGTGCCAAAGAAGCTTATCCCACTATTACTACTATAAAAAGAGGCCTTAAACCTGGCATGTTCACCACTTTTTTGTCCCCCTGTCATCTTAGAAAAGTGAAGGCATCTTTGAATAAATTGGATTAAAACCTCAAGGCACAAAACGTAATAAAGAGGCACTCAGCTGTAAGCAAAGAACCGTATTTATAGTTTGCTGTGTAATTTCATTCAATTTCAAAAAAACCCCAGCCCCCCAGATTAAGATATTCTTAGATGTATGGGAAATTACTGCCAGGTGATTTTCTCTGATTTGTGTTCTTCATACAAGCAAGCAATCACAGTGTACGTTTGGTAAGAACGATATGTTTTGGTTTAAAAGTTTTCTAAAAGGGAAATGGCTTAAGGTGTGGTCAGTGGGAATACTTGCAGGCTTGGGTCATTGATCCAGTAAATTTGAAAGGCTCATAATAGCTCAACTCTCCGTAGATTACAAAGTTGTGTGAAAACAGGTGATTGGCAGCAGCTTCATGAGAAAAGATGGAGAAAATATTTTACTGTACTGTACTTCTTGCTCTTTGGCAAACTAAAATATAGGCGGGTTGATGCAAACACATTAATTGCTAAAACTAATTTTGGTGAAGGTGGGCAAAAGGTATCAGCATCACGTTCTGCTCAGTAGCTTGAAAAATATGAAAGTTGCACGTTGAGATAATCATGGGTCCTATATCATTATTCTAAACTACTTAATTATTTTAAATACACTAATTTTAGTTGTCCTATTTAATTCCTGTCTGAGTCTCTTGGAATTACTCCTCTTTTCTGTCTCACCCTTGTAGAAGGGGCACTTGGAAGCATATACTTCTTAACAAATCTGCATTTTCTTCCCCAGGAGAATATTTCTTGCCAGTGTAGCTGGCATTTGGCTAATGCATCATGGACTGTGAATGTCAAATGTTGTTGTATTAAGATTTATGCAAAGGATTTATGTTCAGAGATTGAACATCTATAAAATATAAATATTAGTATATAGCTACTTTTCAGAGACAGATATAATAACTCTTACCTTAACCAAAAAAAGTTTGTAAATATGGAAGTAAAAATAAAACCAAGGAAGTGGACAGGGTGATGGCTTTCAAGTCCTGTGAACGGTTTCTCGGTCACTGTCATATGCGTTGGAACTAAGAAAGGACCCATCAGTTCAAAATACACAAAATTTTTTTTTCTTTTTTTTTTTTTTTAATCTATCTATCTATCTATCTATCTATCTATCCATCCATCCCTCTATCCATCCATCTATCTGTCGATTTCTTCCTTTATTTATTTTATTATTTTTTCCCTATGGTGGGTTCTGATAACATGAACCTAAAGGATGATGGCAAGACAGTTTGTACTTAACCACATAGCCGTGGACATCTCACAAAACTGAAACGGCAAGAAGCTGCACTTTGTCCATCGTATTATAGCTTGTAGTGTCACCAGGTGAAGGTTCTGAACGTGTAGAGCCTGGATTCTTGCATACCTTCCTGTTGAAGAAGACAGAAAAGCAAAAATGTGAAGTAAAATAAAAACAGTCAGAGGTTGGAGGAAAAGGTAGATTATTCACATTTAAAACTTTTGATAGCCACAGAGTAGCGTGTTGCTTTATTTCTGTGTCTGTGTGGACTATTCAGGGCAGCTGTGGATTATACGCTGCTTCAGTAGAGACTAGATTTTGTGAGACAATATAGATAAGGACATAGCTCCTGCAGTTTCTGTTAACTTTCAGGGAGAGTTCCAGCTGGTCAATTTACCTTAAAAACAAGGTTCTAATATCCAGAAACTTACTGGCAGAAGTACATGGAAATATAAGTTAGATGTGTTGGTTGCATTGCACTGATTTATCATTTTTTTTAAAGCTGACACCACTAGCAAGATTTTCCTTAACACAGGGCCTGAAGGAATTTAGTTGAGAATTAGCAGATTCATCACTTTCCTAATTCTGTAATATTGAGGGTCCAGTTGGACTAACCTTCACTATGGTCACTGTCCTGGTTTGACTTAGAACAGAACTAATTCTGTTCAGTGACTGTATTTTTCAGCTCAGTCTCTTCTAAGTAAAACCAGTTCCTGAAGTTAATGGCACATTTTCACATGCAGTGTCTACTTCTAGCAGTGATAACATGCCATGATTGGTGTTAATAGCAAGGTTCGGTGTGCAGAAAGGTTCTTGCTTATACTTGCTCCCCTGCAGACCAAGGTCACTGCCAAATCTTGTGAACCACTTTAGGGGTGCAGAAAGTGGACAGCCGCACCTGAGGCGAAGAGTGGATAGGACAAGTGACTCTAAACTGACCAGTGAGGGATTCCATTCCACATATCTCACATTCCCTATAAAGCTGAGGGATCATAAGGGTTGAGCTCTTTTTGGCATCTGAGGAGTACTCTTGTCTGTTCTTCCTTCAATCATGATCCATGTTTTCCTCAATCCAGCTCCAGAATCCAGCTCCTGAATTTATTTCTCGTTTGCTGCTGAGTCTAGTCTGGGACTTCTCCCAGTGCCTGCTCCCCAGACTAGTGGTGGCTGTGATGTCACTGCCACTGGGGATGGGTGGGTGGGTACGGTATTGGTTTTGTATATATTTGTACATATTTAATTTTATTGTTATTGTTTTCCAAACCACGTCTCTTCCTTATTCTTTTTCTCTTCCCCCTTGGGAAGAGAGAGGGGTTAATAAAGAATGTCTGTCAATTGCCTAGTGGCTGGCCCAGCCCCAACCCTGAACATTCACCTTAGTAAGCATGAGAAGTATCAGAGAGGTGTGACATGTTGGCCACATCTGCAATTTCTCTGCAGAAGCAGGACTAAAATTGCTGTAATTCACAGCATATTCACCTCATCTTAATGCTTAGTTGTTTCTTTAAGGTAGCTGTTTGACTACAGTTGGTCTAGGCAATAGCTGTAGGTCCTTTCCAACTGAATGATTCTATTCTATTCTATTCTATTCTATTCTATTCTATTCTATTCTAGTCTAGTCTAGTCTAGTCTAGTCTAGTCTAGTCTATGCTATGCTATGCTATGCTATGCTATGCTATGCTATGCTATGCTATTGATAGCTATTCTATTCTATATATTGCTATGCTATTGATAGCTATTCTATTCTATTCTATATATTGCACAGCAATAGAGAAATCACACAATATGTTCAGGAACTCAGTGCCTGGAAATGATATTTTGGCAAGTCAGTCTATTATTTTGCATGTTCCTCTCACTAACTCATATTCACCATATCACCAATGTGCATAATCATCACTTTCTCCTACCTGTAAGAAAACTGTGTTAGAAAACATGCTCTTAGTTCAATATGGGGCCAGATGTTTCTGTAAATATAGTCCCATATCTCCTCATCCATTGCTGAAGACATTGACCTAAAATGTAAATCAGAGAAGCAAGTGTCTTCTTGTCTGTGTCCATCTCCTTTTGATGGATGGACACAGACCCAGAGCACCTAACAAACTGCAGACTGTAATTCTTGTCAAATCCCTTTCAGAATGTGGGACAAACTATATACTCAATATAATATAAAAAATAATTAAGGATGGCCATATTTTACTGCTGGTTCAGCACATTGCCTTTTGATGAGTCAGCTTCAAATTTTGCTTGTATATGATGTTCCAATTTAAAGAATAACAGAACTTGCAGAATATTTACAATAGTTTTTGAGACATGTATTTCTTTCAGTGTTAGCATTCCATACGTGTATATGGGACAGGACTCTATGGAAGGATTACAATGACTTGGGAAAAATGCTGGGATGTGTGGATTGATTTGCATTTGCCATACATCTTTGTTTCAAGTTGAGGGTTCCTACAATATTTAATTAATTTTCTCTGCAGCTTTAAACAGAGTGCAGCCTCTGTTGTTTAAGTAGTTTCCCTGGAGGCTTGCAGGGTAATGGTACAGCTACTAAAGGACAGCAGCTTCTAATTAAGAGCAGTTTCTAAACAAAGGCACATGTAGTTGAATACATTCAGTTTCACGGCTAGGTTGCTTCAATGAGATACTGACTTACGTTCAGAGATGGATGTGCTGTAGACTTGAAGGGTGCCAGTCTTTGAATTTGGGCCACCCATAATTCCAGTGAGTAACCATTTTTAGCTTTAGCTTGCAGCCGAGAAATTGAGGTAAAGATCAAAGATGTGTCTGTTTGATCACTGTATGAAAGTGTGCACTACGCAGTAAGAAACCCTACCTTTCTATCAAGACTTAGCCAGTCTTTCGAAGGCAAAACCTTGGCCTTCAAAATTTTGGACTATCTTCCAAACTTACTAAGGAGAATGGCACCTGAATCTATAATAGGGCACTTTTCTCCTTGCAGATGCTAATTCTTGACCAGGCTCAGACTTGGTCCCCATTTAGATAAACTAACTCAGAAAAAACAGACACTTTTGCTGTAAAGTTTTTGCATCGGCATTGGCATTGCAGGTGGTGGCATCTGTCATTTTTGTGGTCTTCAGGCAGAACGTAACTGCAAAAGCACCATCAGCAGTGCATTCCCAGAATAATACTTGGAAAATATATGCAGGTGGATAATATGGCAAACGGGTGTCTTCACACACACTTCTCTGGATCTATTTGCTAATACATACTTAGACGCCTGTACATAGAAAATTCCATTGAAAAATCTAGTTTAAGATGTACTGGATGACGGAGAAGTGGTTTACGTAAAACAGTAAGAAGGAGAAAGCACATTATCAATGGTGAAGAAAGAAGCTTGCACCTGTTACCTTGATAATCCAACTATTTCGGAAGACATGAGAAGGAGCTGTTATAAAGCTATCTACTGTATTTTAAGTATGAATTATTGTAGTGGTCCACCACACAGGGAAAAACTGTTAAGAAGATATTAAACCCCAACAATAAATAAAAAGGACTTATCTAGAACACGTTTTATTTTCCAATATCTTTTGCTAAGGTAGCATAGAGCCCCCTTGACATTTTCTTTATTGGGCACAAATTCCTTCTACACCAACAAACAATATGCTGTTATAAATTCCATCTTCTTCTTCCTGGAAATCATTAATTATGAATTTTTTTTATTCTTTCTTTTCTCCACCCCCCTTTCTAAGTATTTCTGCTATTTACATAAAATCAATTAGTCCATATAAAAAATTGCCACTTTCCTTGGAAATAAACTTGATATTCTTGTCTGTCTGAGCAAATAGTTAAATAAGGCAAAATAAAATGTTCTTTGTTGTCTGACATCAATCACCTCATGGCCAAAATCAGACCTTGCAAAATGTGCGGGTCTCAAATGCTTCATGTTTCAACACAGCTTAAATGCATAACTAACCTTGATAACTAGGGCTTTTGTCCACAGAATAAAAAGACTGCTCCCTAACTTCATATTTGCATCTCTAAAGACGTAACCTGATTTTCAGGAATGTGTAGCCATCTTCAAGAGGATTAAAAGAGTCTTAGTAACTCTGAAAAACATGAAATCACATAAAGTTTAAGTATTTAATGTTAAGCAGCCCTACTTGGGAAGGTTGACTTTAACGTATTTGTACCTCTCCACTGCTGCAAGAAGGATAGCAATGAATTTCCTCCTCTCTGAAGAGTGCAGTTGAAATTGCTTAGGGAAAATTATGCTGTCTGCAATAAAAAACTGGCCATCTGAGGAGTGCATCTCTTCTGTGAATAAACAGAAACTACAGGAAAAAAGAGTAGCTATAGCTGTTTTAAAAGGAAAAGGCAAAAAGAACATAATAATTTTTAAAAAGTGGATCTAGAAGGTCATAGTTAACACCACGTGCTGTCATATGACAACTTCCATTTAAACAAAGAGCGATATTATTCAAATGCATACAGAGCATAACAGCAGGGCTAGTCCAGTGCAAGACGCAGTTAGCACGGCTTGTTTTAGCATTTGCTGCTAACATCACAAAATGCCCTTTAACACTCACCTGTTCACCCAGAATGCTTTTAGCTCTGGCATTACGCTAATGTACATAGGTAGCATTATTTCTTTGCAAGGCAAAAAAAATAAAAATAAAAATAAAATAAAAAAAAAACCCCAAAACCAAAACCAAAAAAACCCTAACCCCACCAACCAACTTTGAAGAAATTCTTAGCAGTTTTAAAATTCCATGACTTTGGTCAAAGGACTGAGAAACCAGATATTAAGGATTTCAGGCCTGTCAGAAGCTTCCTCCAATAAGAGGGCTTCTGTCATTCACACTTGGGCACGTTCAAGATTTCTTGTGTTACTTACCTTCATGCTGACAGCTTGAGCGTCTCAGGGGACTCTGTGGGATTTTCTTTCTCCTTTTTTTTTTTTTTTTCCTTTTCAAAGTGTTTTGAGTGTCAGAGGGAGCTGAGGAGCAATGGGAAGAAGTGAGAATGAGATGGATTTTTGGTGTTTCAACTACTCTACTAAATTTTGAACAAAATATTGGCAATTTGTTAAGCCTTTGCCCCCTAACTAATATTTAAAAACATTCAATTAAGATTTTATAATGTTGTATCCAATGAGTTAAACCACCCTATGATATTAGAAAAATATTACATATATAAATAAAATACATCAAGGCATTAAAAAGCTATTACACACTCCGAACATAAAATGGCAGAATAATGATGGATCCTGCCATGCAGCAAACATATTCAAAAATATTATCTTCCTGGTAATGAAATGCCATCCGTTTCATTTTAAGCTAAGTATGTTAGACATATCAGTGGAGTCTGTGCTGACACAGCAGTGAGTTGAAATTGAAAATCTGAAATTATATATATGATTGGACACAGTGTTAAAGTAATTTATAGGAAAAACCACAAATGTGCTGGGTCTGCACCTTTTGGTGAACTCATTTTAGAGAATCAGATAGAGGAAAGCTCTACCATTTCTAATGTGCAGTTAGAATGGCAGCTCGCCAGGGCCCCAATATATTCAGTATGAGGGGCAGGAAAAAATAGGAGAGAAAGAAAGAGGCTAGGGAGACTTGATTCAAATTACAACAATTCTGCATAAGCCATCAAGAAAATGGCATTCATTTTCATTGCTCTGACCTAATATGATATAGCAGTTGTAGGAATTGTATTAGCTATCAAGACAAGTGGGAGATAACAGGGAAACATTTACAGAGGGTCATCAGGATGGGGCTAATTTCAGCTCGGCTGCAGGTTCTTTGCATGCTTTGCCATGGAGAGCAAAGTGGCAG
>NW_008631877.1:27952-50818 GCF_000691845.1 Merops nubicus
CTTTATGACGATCATCTGATATCCAAAGTTTGGGCTGAAATTCAGGTTCTGCTGACTGGAATGGAGCCTTGGTTATTATACATGCTCACATGTATGCATACACATACAACTCAATTTTTCTCTCTCTCTCTCTCTCTCTCTCTCTCTCTCTCTCTCCCTCTCTCTCTCTCTCTTTCACTCTCTCTCTCTCTCATATTTTGTTGTTCCTGATTGGCTTATCTCCAGTCAATGAAAGAAAACCAAAGAAACAACAAGCATCAGGAAAGGTTTTGTGCTCAGAGCAACTCTCTATGCCCTACCTTCAAGAATATTTTATCCAATCTGTTTCAGTTTTTTTCCTGAATTTGGAATGTTTTTCATTAAGTTTGGGAGAAGAATTGGACAAAGAGGCTATAGTGTACTATACAATATTTGTATCCAGTCCTAGAATTACTGTTACAGTTACTAATATGCTAATTTATAGCATTAAATAACATTATAATTATTTACTAGTTAAACAGAAGTAAGGTAATTGGTGTGGTGCAAAATACGAAATTAAACAGATTCTCTCACAGTGCAGTTACTTTCTGAACAGGTCAGACACAAAAGCCATCTCTGGGTTTTTATATTAATCCTTTGCTTATTCTCCTACAATTGTCCTAAATTAATCTGATTTTTAAGAGCGCCATCATCCTGATCTTCAGACATTATAGCTGCCAGAAAGCACGAGAAGAAGTGATGGCTGGGACTTTAACAAATATTTCATGTAGTTCCACTGAACCACTGTTCTTGTGAACAACAGAAAAAAATCCTTTAGCTTTGGCAACAGTGTGTAAACAGTGGGTTCTTTGTTTTGGACAGGTATTACTTCTTGCTAATGTTAGCAAGTGTCATTTATTATTTTTTTTTTTTTTTAACTATCTGAATACTGAATTATCCAACAATAAAGAGAGGTTGAGTTGTATCTTGTTGATAAAACATCAACAAGCTTTGTGGAAGAAACACACTGCAGTAATTGGTAAATCATATTCTCCTCATCTGAGAACTGTGACTGAAGATTTATTGCCCATAGAAAAAGAAGTCTGTTTAGACTGCAATTACATTTTTACCATCTTGCCTTCCCTGCATCTGATTCTTTTGGTGTTGGGAAAATCTGGTTCCACTCTCCTGGAGACTTCCTCCAGAGAAGCCAAGGATGATCAGTAAGAAATTTCTCCCCTTAGCTACAAATCATCTTCTGCTTCATAGTTCCTGTTTGATCACTTCCCCACCAGCCCCACACTGGGGCAGGTTTCCTGTTCACACTGAAAACAGCTGTAAGACTTTTGGTCCCCATGAATTCTCACTCATGTTTGGTCCCAGGGACATATTTCCAGTTTGAATCTGGGGTGTGTCTAAAGAGAGCTGCTTTAGAGTGTTTCTGTTATTTGCTCTCAGTCTTCTCAGGGAAGCTTTCATGGTAGGACTTTTTATTCTTAAGAGCCCCACAGAGAATCATGTAATGAGGAAAAGAAAACTTAATCTTAAATGGCTTATTCTCTACCTTTCCTGGGCTTTTTTGTCTGCCTCATGATAAAATTTGTGCTCCAAATGGGAAATGATCAGACTGTTTAAGTATGACTCTCTACATGATTGCCCTGGGTCTCCTTGCTAAGCCTTCAGCAGTGCTGATGATGCCTGGAATATTTTCCTAATTTTAGAGTGCAGCTTTGTGGGCAGTTCTCATTTGAAAAAGCTATACCATGGAATCAGGATACATATGTGGAGCTAGCCTGTAGCATGGAGTTACAGTATAGGACAACTTTTTGGCAGTTTCCTGTTCATGTCTCTATCAATATCACTGCCAAAATTAGTTGCTCTTCTACTCTAGCAACATTTCCTTTAATGTTATTGTTAGTGCTAAGGTATTTCAAAACAATAACTGCAAAGAGGGAGAATGAGTTCAGTTCATCAGTCACTCTTATTTCCAATTTCATTTGACTCAGAACACTTAAAAAGTGTGAGGACTCCTACTCGCTGGCATGTTTACAGTATTTGGAGTTCACAGTAACAAGGATGGTGGCCATTGCTTACAGCAGTTCACCTGGACTGTCACTAAAATGGTTTCTGCATATGTTTTCTGATGTTTGTAGCAAGAAGGATTGGAAAAAAAAGAGCTTCTTTCTGGTAATTACTTACTAAACAGAACAGCTGATATTCAAGGAGATCAAATGAATGAGTAATGAATGATTACAAATCTGTCATCAGCATTTTACAGCATATGTATATGCCAGTTGATGTGTATACAGAAGACATGGAGGGCTAAACTGTGGTCTTCTGCTATTTATGGATCACCAAATGAGTTCTCTGCTGGGAAATGGGGGAGGTCTCTTTCTCTGTCAGCCTAGTGTTGGGTCATGATTCTTCTGTTCCTTCTACTACTACTGTCATACTCCATGTGTGACTTGATCTTCAGGCTGGAGGAAAACATGATATTTCTTCGCAAATAATGAATTTGTTGCATTCATCTGTGATGGAAAACTGAAGTTAACATTGGTTTAACAATCAAGTATTTTAATGAAATACTGCTGAAATCATTAGAATGAATAGAGCTGATGACTCACAAAATTACACCTTTTGGTGAATTAGTTAACAACTGACAAAACTACCTGAGCATCTCTATTCATTAATGGGATGTCATCAACACTATGAAAAGTGATGGAAGAGGTATGCTAAGATGGTCTTGTGCAATCCCACAGTACTGCATTGTCAGGCAAAGAACAGAAGGAATTACTGTTGACGTATCTAGACAGACTTACTCTCTGATAATCAGTACCTGGCATTTCTTAACATAACTGTTCCAATGGATATTTAATTATATCACTGCAACCAAATTGGCAAGACAGTTATGGCACCAACAGACATTTTTGAGAATGATGCTAAACTACAGTAAATTAATCTTGTAAACGTGTCTAAACTATGATAAAATAAGATAAAATAAGAATGCAAGTAAATTATTTGGAAGCCCTGAAACAACTACATACATTTCAGAACTGGAACAAGTTCTCAATTTTGTATATTTTCCTTCTTGTCTGTGGAGAATTGAATAAAGTGCTGAGAATTCATTATGTCAGAACTAAAGGGATATCCTCTGTGTAAAGATGAGTCAGGATGTTGAAGAGCACTCAGATCTGGAATGTAATTTGTGTCGTGCCAAAAAAAAGTCAATCTGAAACCCAGGAAGATTCTCTTTGGAGCGTAGCCTAGAACAGAGTTATCTATGTCACTTCTGAGTGAGGTCTTCAGCAAAATGGAACTGTGCTAGTGTAGGAATGGGCAATATTGGCAGCAGAACCACACTGAGGCAAAAGAGGAATCTGAGAAGCACAGTGAATGGCAACCTATTCTGGGAAGATGTTGAGCACTCGTATCTAAATTTTTTTCACACTCAGGGCTTTTATTGCAGGTAATTAAAATTGAGGATAAGTAGCTCTTATAGAAATATATTGCTACAGGAGGTGCAGAAATTGCTATTGTTATTTTCTGATTGGAAACAGAGTCCCAAAATTTCAACCTTTCCACTTCTTCCTTTCCTACATACGGGATCCTCCAAATATGTAAGGATCTTTCAAGTGCATAGTCACACAAAGAATAACAGTCTCATTCTCCCTCCTCAGTCAAAAGAAGAAAAGTGTTTAGGTCATTGAATTGTCCACAGAAGTGGCTAAGCATCTTTTGATGAGGACAGCTGTGAGCGGTGGGCCCAGGAAGCAGTTCACTCCTTTTTGCTCTCTCAGAACGAATTCCAGAAGTTCAGTTTTATCTAATCAAAGAGAAACTGGTATTGTACCCCATTGTCAGGTTGCATGGTGCCAACTGAGTTGTGAGCAGGGAGGGAACAGTAAAATCATGGTTTATGTTGACTTCCACGTATCTTAGTTCTTTGCTTTATCTGTTTTCCACTCTTGTATTGAAACCCCTTGATGAAAGTCTTCTGTCTGAGACTTGGGTCTGGTGTTGGGGCGGGATCTCAGAGGAAATATTTGGAAAGTGGTATCACAAGGTTGTATCATTTTCCTGTTGTATGTCAGAATGTATGTGCTGTTTGCCAGTTCAAATGTTTTCTGACGAAGAGATCTGTGTTACTGGTGTTGTACTAGGCAGCCACATTTGTTCTAGTTTTGGTCATAGTTTCACTGAGGATGCACTCAAACAACTGCATTCATATTGGACCTACTGTTGTCTTAAATCTGAACGTTGAGATCAGTGAATTGGTACACTTAGCCAAATTAATTTTTATTAACAGAATTAATTATCATTAATATTAAAGTAGTTATTAACAAAGTTTCATGATAACGAAGATGAACATAGACTTTGCCCTACATAAACCTGAGTGCTTTCAAAAGGCCTAGTGACAGCTGTAAAGATAGGAAAGACCCTACATCCACACAGTACACTCTCTTCTCACAGATACTGAACATCATTGAACAGAAATGTAGCTACTGTTTACAATATTTTTTTATTTTTCTTCAAAGCTTCTCATATGCTTGATTTTTCAACTTTAGATAGGTACGCAGTAAATGAGATAGACAATCTTCTGAAGCAAGATTTAGACTGAGGCAAGTCCTTTTCCTAAAGATGTAAGTGCTTTTTTCTAACAGGAGTGATACAGACATAAAGAAAAACTGGAGTGGGATCTCTTTAGCTGGTCATAAAAACCATCAGAACTGAGTGTTTTTCTTTACTACTGAGATTTTGCTTAGTGCGGTGGAAAAAAAAATTGTGTTAATAGCAACCAGAAAAAACAAACGTGTTGTCCAGTTACACCTCATAAGAGGGGATGAGATGTGTGGCTTTCCCAAAGTTTTATGGCAATTTGCATCATTTATATCAGATCCATAATGATGTGAATTGCCATCAAGTAGTGTATTTCAGGCCATTAAAATGACATAAAACTGCAGGAAAAACAAATTATTGTCCTAGAATGTTGTACTCACATGGTGAGGAATGAGCATAAGCCAGGCTCAATGGTTCTTCAAGTTTGCCAGGCTCCATGCCAGCTGGAAATAATTTCATTACAGTAATTCTTTGGTTCTGCCAAAAAAGGAAAAAACAGACAAGAGACAAATTCACGTATTACATTGATCAGGCTGAATTAAAAATCTTGTATGATCTGGGAATTAAAAAGCAAGAGAAAAGGAAAGGGGGAGAGAGAATAAGAGTGATATTCTTTGAACATAAAACTACCGTTTTGTAGTTTTTCTGTTAATACTTGTTTTCTGGTTTCACTGACACCTGAAGCCTTTGTATCAAGTTCTGAAATTAACTTATATGTATGAGTGAGAGAATAGATAATGCCTTTTTTTTTTTTCAGAATAAACTTTTGACACTTATTTATAGGAATCAAACTTGACCCTACACTATAATTCCCTCTGGCTTTACCTGTGTGTGTTCCTTCTTCTCTCTATGTACTTCAAATAAAATTTATATGACTACAAATGAAAAAAAAAAAAATCAATTGGTATTTGAAATTGATAACTTCGTCATAAAATCTGTTCACAGGTATTTATTTTGGCCCAGAAAACTTATTTTGTTTGCCAATGCATAGCTACTGTTTTGCTTCCTTTCTTTTTCTTTTCTTGACTTATGAGTACCATTTAAAAAGACCTGAATTTAGCTGGATTCTTTGGTGAGATCTGTGTGTGCTCTCTTCCAGACAAAACTGACAGAGATTACATCATACCTTACCAGATGTATTCTGCATTTCAAGGCAGTAATCACACCATCCAATCACAACACCCACATTGAACTGCTTTTGCACTTACCTAGTAGCATACCCGCTCATTCCAATGTTACTAGAAATGATAATTTCTATGTCTAGAAGGAAAACTGTTTTGGAGTTCCGTTAGTTGTTTTTAATTTATACTTCAACAATTTTTTTACATGCACAAAAGCAGGTGGTGTTATAGCCATGTTAAAAAGTAATGATATTCCTTCCTTTTTCCTCCAGAACCCAAGTGTTCTATGAGTATCTACTATAAAGTTTGCATATTTTGGTAACCATTTTTTTTTGAGTTATTCAAAAGTCATCTGGACATAGCCCTGTGTCTTCGTTTAAGGGCTCGGGGGAGGACCTCATGGAGCAGAATTTGTGCTCCCCCTCCCTATCCCTTAGTTTTCCCCCAGGTGGGGAGATAAACAAGGGAAGTCAGGAGTAAGAGAGACTTTGCACTGATTGGAAGTTAATAAAAATAAAGTATATTGTTTAACAAGGAACAGAAAACAAGAAGGGAGGTAGGTATATATAAACAAAGATGGAGCGAAAATAAAGAGAAGCTATACAAAACCCGATCTCGGCTGGCGCAGTATTGCTCAGAACCACGTGGATGGAGGCCCTGCTGTGCTGTCCCCCAAAACAGAGTGGAGCATCCCCTTCCTGCCTATTTCATAGAGTGGGACCCTCCCCTTCCTGCCTCTTTCATAGAGTGTGGAAGAGGAAGGGGGAGGGAATAACCACTTCCCCACTGGGACTCTCAAGGTCCTAGTTGTCACCTGTCCTGCCCCCAGGCGTTAAACCACAACACCCTGGGCAACTGGCCACAGACAAAAATGTCCAGGACTAGGTGATCCTACTTGAGCAAGAGGCTAGTTGTCCTCCAGATGTTCCTTCCAATCTCACCTGTTCTGTGATTTGGTGGTTTTAATACTTGTTTATTGTGAATGTACCTCAAAAAAGGTTAACAGAGATGTTCCATAAATGTGAAAATAGTTCAAATAAATAGCAAGTGGTGGCAAGAGTGGAGAGACAGATCTTTGGAGCATGCCATCTTGAGCATGACTCATATACTGAGTATGTGAATCAAATATATTTCTGGAATATTTGGTCCTTTGCCATCTGATAATAATCTGTTGTTTTCAGCAGAGAAAAACATAGTGGTGAAAAGTCCAGAGTCTTCCAGGCACTGAGCAGCTGGCTGACAAATATGCCGTGCCTTGGTGGGTGTGATGGAATATGGATGGAGCCAGCAGAGCAAGAAAGGTGAACCAGTACTATGCAACAGACCTTTAGGGGCAGGATGTGTGGTTACCCAGTCCTCTGTGTGCCATTTTGTCTCCCCGGGGATGTAGCTGGCTTACTCTCCAGCAAACTGGGCTAAGAAATGCTTATGCTGCATGGTTAACCAGAACATGGAGACAAGTGGGGTTCTCGAGGTCCTGATGATACCTGTGTGTCTTGGAGGTGGTAGGTGTCTAGCAGCTGCTGCTATAGCATAGGAAGACACTGCAGTCTTTAAAGGCCTGAGAAGTCTGCAGAACAAAATACTATCATCCCAGTGTTACAAATGACTGAACCATGAAGCTGAGTACAACCTGTCCAAAGAGGTCTGTGTCCGCTTGGGGATATGAACCTGAGGCTCCAAAGTACTTTGGAAATTTCATCGGAGTCTCTGTAAGCAGGAAATGTTATTAAAACATTTTTTTTTTTATTTTCCTGAAAAGAAACTCATTTTGTCAGAATAAATAAATAAATAAATAAATAATTCCCTAACATGAAAATACGTTGAGGGATCCCAGAAACAGCAGCAAGACCTGAGTAATGACGTTACATGGATACGATTATGGTCGTTCTCGTTTATTTGCCCAAATAACTCAGCTTATATACAGTTTCAAGCTGTCCACGCTCTTAACTTACACTCGGGATTGGTTAAAAGCTATTATTCACACATTCCGAGCTCATTATTAATTGAATATTAATCACATTGTCTCTGCCAAGTCTCTACCCTGTTTGTAGTTTTATCATCCTGTAAAAAATCTGCAAAAAGTTGCTATAGTATCACTCGTGTTCCTTCCTCTGGCCTTCTAAGGGTGCCTCAGGAACACGCTACACTTGTTCTATCATGTACGCCTTGGCACTACTGCCTGGATTGTTCACCTCCCAAAAGATAAAGTTGTGTCTGTTGTCCTTCAGAAATTCCTCCACAAAAATAATTTTGTTTATGCTTTTTTATAGGTGAAATTATCATTAAAGAGTAATGAAGGAAAACCATTATAGTCTACTTTGTAAATAATATTTCTAAGCAGAATTTTTGACACTTGTGGCGTACAGCTTTAATACATCAAAAGAAGTTTAAATTAAAAAAAAAAGGGAAAAGTTATTTTATTTCCATGTTCTTCTGTAATGTAAAACTAATTTGTACATTTATTTATTAATTTGTATTTATAGCCTTATCTTTCTGAAATCATCACAGTTTTGTTTTTCTTTCAGATTAGATGACAGTTTGAAAGGACATTTTTAAGTGTTTTGTATTTTCCACAGGGATGTTTTTTCTTGATGGGATAACAGAGATGGGCCGAATGTCAGTATCAAAAATAGAATTGACTTATAGCCAAAGAATTGTCATCTTTATATGTGATATTTTTCTTCAGAAAATACCTAATTGCTCAGTCGAAATAAATGCTGGATCCTTTTACTAAGGCAAAGATTTTAGATGCTAAGAAAATTTAGATAGATGTCAAAATCCACCATCTAGTTAACGCATAAGATAAACACAAATGAATTTTCGTTTGTAAGTCATCTATTACCTAATTTCATCAGGAAAAGCCTGAACAGTTCACAAACTGTAATAATGAAGCAGCAAATGAAAAGCAGTCTTCTTTATTTTATACAGCCTTCTTTTTGGCCCTGAAACACTGTCTACTACTTCTGTAAAAACTTTCCAGATGAGATGCAGTCACCAGGAACTTGCTATGGCAGTTCCAGATTTCATCTTGCTTCTGTATTCCCTTGGACTTTTTTTTTTTTTTTCTGTAGAGAACACTTGTTTTGGAGTGGTGGTACTAATAATAGGGATTTAATTTTCAATTTAGTGGCATTAATTATGTGCCAGGGCTGTACAATGTCATGCGGCGTTTCTTCTACTTTGTAATTTTTTTGTGTTGTGAGTGAATGAAGTTACCTATGGTCTTCAGCATTTGTGTTTTCATTTGCTACCTAGTCGTTTGTTTTTATTGTACCTTATGGAGGACCACAATTTCTATGATTAAATTCGGGTGAACTGAACAGCAAGTGCAAATTGAAGAAACACCAGGGTAGTCCTTTTTTAATACTGCTGGTGCATGCTGTTGCCTCTTGCTGACACTGAGTGTGGTTCTTTTTGAAATAATTTCTTATTCTGGACTCTTTTACGGGGTATAAGCCATTATCGTTTTATTTGTATATTTATTATTGTTATTTCCTCACACACCCCTTCATGACACAGGGTTCCAACTGTGTTTGCAGAATCTCTTCAAACCCTATCAATTAATCAGCTCTTTATGATGGCCTGAGTCACTCTTTTAGGTTTGTTCAATGCTTATGGGTTTCTCAGCCATAGGGCAACTTGTGCAAGTAAATAGATGTGTCGGAAAAAGTGCTTTCACACAGGTAGTGAGAATGAATGTATGTATACTCTTCTGGGGATGTGGGTGACCTAAGATGAGCATCTTCTAAAATTGAGGTGAGCGGAATTATTTTAAAAGTGAGAAATTACTTTTGGAATTCAACTGAAGACCAGAAGAGGAGTTAAAATGAGAGAAGAAGGCTGGGAAAAAAACTCTGTGCTATTGTCTGAAGTAGTAAATGAAATGCTTGTTACATGTTATATCTAGATCACAATTTGCCCTCTACCTTTTGTTAGTGATAGGGTAATAATAGAGAAATGCCAGGCAGGGGATATCATGACTATCAATGCAGACTAATCTTTTCATTTAAAGTCACAGTACAAGTCAATCCGGACCAGGGGTCTGGATCCAGGACCGTCAGAGCCTCCTAGTTTGCTCTAGTCACTCTTTCTCCTCAAGCAATGGAGTGTCTCCATTCAGTGTATACATATCAACAAATATCAGTGCATGCAACTTCATCCCTTCCTGATCACCCTGGAGCATGAAGCAATAAAATGTTTAAGGGTATGTGAGCCCTCCTACTGGGATATCTGTGTTTCTCTGAACCCAAGGGCCGCTGACGTGCTGAATGTCTGCTAAAGGCAGTCCCTATTTCACATAACCACAGATCTGGCTAAGAGCCTTCTTTCTGAATTCTCATATTTTCCATCCACATGCAAGCTGCTGAGGAATAGAAACGATGTAGTTTTAAAGGAAAAAGGAATAAGTGAAAAGACATAAACACAGAGCTTTGTATTGTGTTCTTGAAATACCACTGTTTAATTGTATATTTCAATCTGCAGAGAATAAACCACTCAGCATTTGTAGTGGTTTCCATTTTGAACTAAGACTATTTTGTTTGTTTTGTTAAACCGAGATTTTTTTTAAATTGGCTTTTTCTTCTAGTTTTAAAGACAGGATTTTTGTTTTGTTTTGTTTTGTTTTGTTTTGTTTTGTTTTCATTGCATGTCTTTAACCCAATTTTATTGATCAAAATAATTTCCCAATAGACTACTAAGCATGAGATCAGAATAAGATAATTCATGACTGCACTTTTCTGTAATTCAGGAGTTATTCATTACATGCAGTTTTAATGTATGGTAAATCCCATAAGTCACAACTGAAATCATGGTCAAATTTTATTGAACATGGTAGAGGTTTTGAAGGTAATCTCTTCTTGAAAGACTTAACCACTTCTTGGATAAGAATTAAAAGTTAACTTCTAGAGCTGGTGATTTAGCCTGGGCAGACGTGACATAAGTTTCCGAGGACCTGATATTTTTGTGGCAGTTGATTGTCTAGGCTCAGGCTTCGTTTACATGACTGTTCTGTCTGCTTTAAAGGCCAGTATGAGTCCTTACAGTTCTGACATCACTTACTTGCTGTTTTTATAACCCCATATTTTTGTATATATGGATGTTTCTACAGTGGCTGTGTGGAAGATTTAAACACTTTTGACCTTTGATTTGTGCAGGGGTCTCTCTGCAATAAAGTGATATTGCTCCTGCAGCATGGTATAGAATTGGATTATAACAACTTCTAACATACCAAACTATATTTAACATACATATATCTTTTATTTTCTAACAGACTTTGTGACACTTAAAATTAAAATAGCTTTAACAGTGGTAGTTTCCCTATTATTATTATTATTAATTACTATTTTTTATCTCTATTATTTCACAAATTTCACAATGACTCTCTGCACCACTGTAGACAGTTTTACAACCAAAGGTGCTTGCTTGTCTGTTTCTTGCATTCTGTTAAATATTTCTTATTCCTTCAGACTGCACTACAAGGACCATTTCACTGTCCCCTTTGGCTTCTGCATCTTGCTTCCAGCATGAACAGACAGGTAATAACCATTCAGGAGGGCCATTACCTCTTCTAAAGACTATTATCAAACTGGTCATTATACATAATGGAGATTATTACAGGCAGCTTGAGAGATTTTTTAGATACATCTCTACAGTAATAGGTGGCCGTTTTTAGCCTTACACATTGGTGGAAATAATACTAGGGCACAGAACACATGGCAAATGTTGCTTTTTATCAAAACTTTTTTAGCTGTTAATGTCTTTCCAGGATTGACTTCTGGATTAAAATGCTATTTACAAAACATCTGTGAACACTACCTGTTGATAAGTATATGAAACTGTAAGTGCAACAATGAAGAATTACAAGTTTAAAAGGTAGGCAAGGTATATTTTCTCTCTAAAAAGCTGTGAAGTTATGAGTAAAGAAGTAATATTATAATACAACAGGTTTCCAGTCAGGTATGTTGTTTATAGAACAGTTAGAACCCAATTTTTATGGGATCTCAACCTGTTCTCTTTTGGAAAAGAGACCACATGAAATCACTGTTTGTTCTTTTCATAGCAGCATTTGTTTTCCAGTTTATGATATTTCTTTTTCACCCTAAGTCTGAAATGCAAAACCTTGTCTAATCCAAGGAATATCTCCAGGAAAGCTGAGCCTAAATCTTGAAGAGATGTGTCCTTTCGTTCTACTTCAGCAACTTTCCCATTCCATCCGCAATACTTCGAAGAATATTTGTAACCCTGCTTCCTCACTAAACCAGTATACTGCAAAGGGCAATGCCAAACGAACTAAAGCACATTTACATCTTGGGTTGACATAACTGATTTTGTAGAAAAGCTTTCCAGAGGAATGGAACGAGTGACGATGGGGAGGAGGTGGTGATTTTTTTTTTTCCCCAAGTTCATTTGTGACTCTCAGCCAAGGGATACTGGCATTATTTATACACGTCTTTAGGAATTTTCTATGTTAGAAGGCACAGCTCCAGTGCACCAGATTTACTGGTAACTCTCTCTGTTCCTCTCAGTTCTACCCTCTCTTCGAATTACAGTTCAAAGCAATCCTCTTCTAATAAGAGCTGAGTGGATACAGGATTATTATGAGTATTTCCCTTATCTTGATTATCCCTACTGCATGTTGATTATATACCTTTCCTCTTAAAGAACATTCTCTCTTTCTTTTGGGATGTATGCTCTGCCTACTCTCTTTCTAATAATGGCACTTATCATGTGAAGGAAATCAGAAATGTCCTCCTTACCCAGCCATTTATTTTCCTTCTCTGCTATATAGTTCATTCATCTCCTTTTTTCATTTTGTTGCAGCGATACAGGTACCTCCCAAGCCCATTGTATTTCTCATCACACAGTTCTTGCCGAAGCAATGCATCCTTCTCCGAGTCTCACCACCTCTCTCTGGCACAGCCCTGGCCAACAGGAGGCACTGACCTTTGAAGGTGTGTGAACAGGCAGTGCAGAAGGAACTCAGGTGATAACAGCTGCAACCAAAAGGTGATCAGAAGAGAGATTCTGCCCTGAAATACATTTTCCACAATTCTGCCTAATGAGGGTGGCATTTTTTTTCACCCTTTTAGAGCTCTTTAATCCAGATCCATTATCCTTTAGTAGCTTTTTATAGTCGGACAATTATGAGAATCTAAATGTGTGCGTAGCTGGCAGAGAGGCAGACACAAGGACACCTGACATAACTTTTATTTTTGTGGCTTATGCAGTGCTTGTGAATAAGACCCCAACCTTTCTGAGCAATGGCAGTATCTATGCCATCTTGCAGCTAGCCGGCTACAAAAAGGCTTTTAAGCATTTCTATTCTCCAGATTTCAACAGTAGTTCTTCTTTTCTCAGCTGTCCTGCAGGCATCAAACACACGACTATCATTGTGTATCCAGCCTTTATGGCCTCCAGAGTGCAGACATCTAGGAGCTCATGTCTTTTTCTGTATTAAAATCTCACTATTTGTGGCATCAAGCCGTCTGTTACCCAGGACTGTTGATGTTAATAAGTTACTGTGCTGAGTGGCAGCAATTGACCAAAAAGAGCTGTACGGCTCAAAACACCACTGGAAATAGAAGTCTGAAGATAAACTTAATCAGAAAACATTTCCACTTTGGGACTGGTTGCTTTAAATTGTCTGAATCTGTGATTCCCCAGGCAAGAGGATAACTTGTGCCAAGAATAACGTTTCAATCAGATAAAATTATTATTTGTTGTGAACTCATATTTTTTTCCTCAGTATATGTAGCTGTTAGCTATGACAGATTTTGGACTTCCTTCATAACTAGTGCTGAAGCACTCTTTCTGCGAAAGAGCAAAGGCATAAAACATGTAAAATTCAACTGGGCCTTTTCTGAGAGCTGTATTTACAGGGAATTAAGTCACTGTGGCAGCTTGAGTCTTTTACTCCCTTTGTCCTGTAGCACTTTTCATCATTAACAGCAACTCAGTCGAGATCTGTGATTCTGTCAAGTGAAAAAGATAATTGTCAACAATTAATAAATAGTACCTGCATTAATTTAGGTTTGCTAAGAAGGACTGCCACACTTAAAATTACAGCCAGAAACCAGTTATGTTACAGGTATATCCTTTCTTTGCCTCATTTGTGGCAGCAAAATGTGTGGGTGGAAAAGGGGCATTAACAGGAGGTTTGTTGTTAACTTTAACATTAGTGAGACCTTTTTCCTGTTGCCAATGCCTCTGAGAGGGTTCAACTGCATGAAATCCCAGAACTGTCACTTCACTTAACCAGTGGATTGTAGATTATTTGAAAAAGAGAAACCAAATGTACCTTGGGAGAAGGACTGAAATAGAAATTGTTTTTAATTTTTTAAAATTTTTTTTCCCCCCATTCTTACCTATTGAATTAACTTGCAAGTTCGGGTCTACAGAAAAAAAGCATTTAACTGGCTGGGCAGCCAAACCTCACTGCCCCTTACATAACAGTTAGGTTAGGAGCTCTAAATACTTACCAGTATGTGAATTAGTTTGCTAGTTTGCAGCATCCTTTGACTCTGATGGGGGAAAAAAAACCGTGTGTGTATGGGGGGGAGGTTGAGAGAGAGAGAGAAAGCCTGCCAGCTATTCGTGAAGTAAATGTTCCCATTTCTTTTAAAATACAATAGCGAGTGTAATTTTGTCACATGCATCTGTTGCTATCACCTCTCACTTTGTGCTGAAGTGCTCACCAGAGCATTTACAGAAGTGATTCTTCCTCCCACCCCTGACATCTGCCACCGAAAATGCTGCATTATTCATCAGCGTGCTAATGGCAGGTGATGAGATCTTTTCACGCTACATCCCTCTCAGTAGGTGTTTATTACTCTGTTCACCAGCAGCCCTGCTATTACTGCGGGGCCAGAAGAACTCTACATACTCTCTTGACAGGTAATGGGAAACGTGCTCTGCTCACTTGGCTCACAAGTGCAGATGAAGGTTATTACTAGGGCAGCTGCAATATCGTGGGTGCAAAGAAGACGGTCACTTTAAGTGAACAGCTTAATTCTGGAAATCCATACAAATCATGTCAGCACCATGATAATCCGTCTTCTTTACCTTCTATCATTTCAGCAGTCATCACACTGTAATAATTTTCTCCTGGTTCACCTGTGGTCTCTATGAATAACAGAGTGGGGGGAAAAATAAAAGAAGGAAAAGAAGATGAGTTTGGCTTAGTGTCTGATGATCACACTGGTGAGGAATTTATCTCTGTCTAGTAAGCAAGGTGCTGTCTCGTGTGTGTGTCCCCACGCATGCGTGTGTGTGTGTGTGTGCATGTTTGTTTGTGTCTTGAGGAGGGGAGAACCTTGCAGCCAGCACTGAATGTGTGTGTTTAATTCTAAAAAAACAGCTTGACAAGAAAAGCAAATCTCTACTGATTTATTTGAAGCCTTGTGACAAAAATTACGGAACATAAACATGCCAGAGCACAGGGGAAATTGAAGGAGGAGAAATTATTTTTACTCCAGAGAACTCAGTTCATTAACAATCCTTCCCTGGCTGTCTTCCTTCTAGGTTGTTTAGACACATTATGCTGTTCTGAGCAATCCATAAAAAACATCACCCCACACCAGGAACAAGCAACTTTTTTATAATTTAAAGATACAGCCTCAATTTCACTTAAGGGGTAAAACTTTTTGAGCCTAATGTTTCCTTTTCTAAAAAAAACATGTGCTGGGTCTGCAGAAATCTCTTGATATCCTTGAAATGAATGATACAGTAAAGGCACTGTGTTTTTTTTTAATGTATCCTCCCAAAAAATGAAAGCTAGGGAGATTTTGAGACAAGCAAAATTGGCCGCAGATTTATATGTGCTACAACTGCTGAAATGCACCTGTTTCCCTATTAGTACAGCGTACAATAATTAAGCAAAACCTAAACTGTGAAGGAATGAAAATGAAATTTTTCTTCTCATCAGGCTTTTGTCCTTAAAATCCTGTTTCTTATTTCCATGTAAAAACTGCCTTTTTTTTTTTTTTTTTTTTTTTTGTAATACCTTTTAGCAGGGGAACCAAAGGGAAAGGAAAAAAAAATCAAACCAGAACAAACGTTTCACATATCTATTTTGTTTTCCATCTCTCTGTGTTTGGCAAGCACATTTGTTGAGCTGCTGTATCTGTCCAAACTATCAAACTTCTAGATGGGCACTACATACTAACATATACATTATTTGCAAATTAAAAAGTATCACAGTCCAGAGATGGAAAGGAAATAGATGTACATGGCAACACTCATTAAAGCTGTTAATAGTTACCTGCACAAGTAATTGGGATGGGGAGAGAACAGAGTTGTCTCAGGACAAAGAAAACCTCTGTAGAAATTTGCTTGCACCTGTGACTGTGGGGTGTATTTGTGTTGGGGAGGGAAGGCGCTGAGTGGCTGCGTGTGTTTGTGGAGTTACAGGTGCAAGGTGTTAATCCTTGCCTGGGGTTTAAGCAGGGAAACAGACAACTCTGAAAATGAAAAGCATTTTCTGTGAAAAATAATTAATCTATTTACTTTATTTACCTTATTTACTAAAATGTTGATTTCACTAAGAGATGTCTTCTCATTCCAGTGGTAGTAAAAATGTAAGCTGCAGCTTATTACTGGCTGTAATTTCTCAGTTTCACTATAAGAATTTATTCCAATGTAGCTTTAGTTGAAAGGTTTAGTAAGATGGTTACAGACTGAGTAAGGAATAGATATAATTCTGCTAAGATTTAACAGGAATTCAGTTCATAACAAGATGACAACAGGGAAGCAGTTGCTATAATTGGAAATAATTAATTTATTTGATTTTTTAACATGATCAAAATGCCCTCAGAAGAGATTTCTGTGGGCAAGCAAAAGACAACATCTCATGGCTTCCTTATTGCTAGAAGTATGTCATTTATGGTCATGCCAGCATTGTTTTTGAAATGTAACTGTGATAAAAACATAAGTCCTTGCCTGGACCAGCAGAAGTTGAAGAAGAATTTCATTTAGTAAATAACTCTACTTGCATTTGATATTAATTAAAAAAAAAACAAAAAACTTTTGTGCTAGAAACCCATCTAGACTGAATAATGCTGAACTTAGGGAAATAATGACCTTCTTACCCTAACTTCCTCTTCAAAGTGGAGGGAAAAAAAAAAAAAAAAAGGCAGTTTGGAGGTGTAGGAAGCATTCGGGTAGTTTTCTCTGGGCACATATAAATTTTTAAATCTACCAACAGAGACGAGAAGGGAATAGGACAGCAGAAGGTAAAGAAAACTAAAATAATCAATATTTTGTTACTGACCAAGAAGAAAAAGTCACTTACAAAAAGCTATGAGAATCCACAGAAATAAAAATATGTTTCTAATTAATATCAACTTTCATTCCATTTCCACAAGGAAGGGCTTGCAGAATCTTGTATTCAGTCTGCTGAAGATATCATCCTAGACCACAAGGGAAAGTTTGTCAAGAGTATTGTAAAAAACATAATGAAAATAGTAGGAGGAAGATGAGAGAGTTTATTTCATATATATGTTTTAAATGAGGTAGCAGGATTCAGTGTATTAATTTGGACTCCTTTCAGAGGGAGGAAGCAGCCAGCATAGTCCTGTAGCTGAATCATTCTTCTTGCTCTCTCACAGTCATCAATGGTTAGGTGAAGAGGGCCTGTAACCTCTTCCTGTTCACATCGGTGTGGGAACATTCCCTTTCCAGTGATCTATCAGAAAATTTTAGGAAAGTTGTTCTCTGACTGCATGGTAAGTGTAACTGGCTAAAGAAATTTCTTATTGAACTTTGTAGGAAAAGTTTTGTCTTTATTATGATGCATAAAGGATAAAAATCTTAAAATTTGCATTTTTGATGATGGAACATTTTGAGTTATGATTTAATATTTTTTTTTCCTAATTATTTGTTTGGTATTTTAAGTTAATGCTCCAATGGACAATCATGTGCTGATATTATCAAACAATATCCTTATCCACCTAACCATTATATTTTTCATAATTTCATATGGAATTTTGGACATTCTTGGGTTCATTTTTTTTTCAGAATCTTCCAAAAGGCCAAAAGTATCAGAAATTTCCATGAAACTAGGAATTTCATTATTGCTTATCTTGCCTGCTAAGTTGCACTTGTGCATGGGTGGTGGGATGTAATCAGGAACAGTTTTTAGCCTGAAAAAAACATTCTTTATTGCCTTTACATCGGGATGTTGCTCTGGTCCACACTTAGTACCATTGTAGACTACAGAAGCCACTGAAATATTCACAATTGTTGTGAATTGGGCTAAGTACAGTTTAAGGGGCCATTTGAATTCACTAGAGTTGCTGTGACTTGTGATTTTATCAGTTTGCCTTTTCCATCTATGTTTGTTGTATGATTGTGAGTGCACAGGATAAACCTAAAACAACAGTGTTTTCCCAGTAACTTTTATCCTTACATACATTTTTGTATAACAATGGATTATATATAAAGTAAATTTTTATTTAAATTTGGCCTGAAACTAAAACTGAAAATTATTTTGGAGAGATGCAATTGATCGCAGCACAATGACACAACTTCCAAGAACTCTGATGATGCAGGACTGCAAGCATAGAATGATGAAAATGGAAAGCAACTCACACAGGAAAATCCAAATTCCTTGGACAGCAAAACTAATTTCATGCAGTCCAAATTCTGAGAATGAGTAGTGCATTTCTCACAGGCTCTAATGCTATATTATTTCCTTTTAGTTTGACATATTGGATATCCAGATTTTCACTGTTTTGTAGTGATTTATGGACTGTTGCATAGCCATGCTGGCAACTAACTGTTTTGTTTTTTTTTTTTTTTTAGTAGCTGATAATGGTGTAAAGGGAAAATTGAATATGTGTGATGAACTACATAGTTAAGAAGCCGGGGACTTAGCTGTTATCAGGTGTGAATTACATGCAAAATTTTGAGAAAGAGATATTTTAGAGATTTTTTGATTTCGGGTTGGCTGTGTTCTTTTACATTTTGTGGCTTGCTTGATGGGAGTATTAAAGTGTTGGTTTTTTTTAATTTTATTTATTTTTTTTTAATTATTTTTTGTTTTGTTTTGGTTTTGTTTTGTTTGGTTTGGTTTTGTTTTGTTTTGTTTTTTCTCCCTGGAAAACAAAACCTTCTCCTCAGATTAACTCTGAAACTGGAATTTTTTGGGTTGAGAAAAATGACAGCGATGCTGATGGCAGTGCTCTGGAGGAAAGAGAGCAGCTTTCTCTGTGGCATTGATCTGTACGCAGGCTGTCATATTTGCCTTGCCTTGATGTCCTCGGGAGGACAGAGGTATTCTCTTCCTTGGAATGGCAGTCAGGCAAGTTGTCAAGAGATGACACTCGATAAACTATCCACCCTAGATTAAACAAAAGTTGTTATGGACTATCTATGAAAGGAAAACAACGTTTTCTCTTGAGATACTGCCCACCTTGTATAGATGTGGTGCAACATCTGTGCACTTAACTTATGTCCTCACTACCTACACCTAAGCTGTCTTAATAAGTGACCTTGCTCCTTTCTTGGTCTGTTAACACTGAAAGCTGAGTCTTTTGCAGGGTTCTCTGAGGAAACATACTGATAGTCTGAAGACCAGGATAGATGACTGCTTCCATGCAGCTATATCTGTAGTTATACGGTTCTTTTATTTTTCACTCAGAGCATTTAACTATATATTTCTTTCTCCCATTTCATGATCTAATTATATAACAAACTTGTTGCATGTATACAGGGACAAGCTACTATTACATTATTTTTATTTATAATAAAAGCAGTACAATATATATATGTTAACCTTGAAGGCTAAGCTTGGCTTCAACCTGTGACTGGTTCTGTATATACCCAGCTTTACCTGTATCATAACAAGGTCTGCTAAATGGATTCCAGTTGTCACAATTCATAAGATTAAGCACAAGTATCACTCTTTGATGGAGTAGGGCCTTTCTGTTTCTCAGTCTGATTCCTCCAAAGGGAAGGCTTCTAGGTCTGGATGCAGTGTCGAATGCAGACAATCCTGTACACTTTGGCCTGAAACTAAAACTGAATTGTGATTTCTTCGTGGACCAGAAAATGTTTCCTTGTCTTATCTGATGACAACTATCTTATATATAGTACTTAAAAATAAAAGAACAATGAAAAAGGAAGCATTTTCTTAGATTCCTCTTTTGGTCCATATTTTTTTTTCTTTTTCTTTCTTTCTAAACTTTTTTCTGTGATGAGTAAAAGCTCTGGAGGAGCAGGCTCAAAGTGGCTGTCAAGCAGATTTTCTTCTCAGAGTTAGAGGTGCTGACAGACAAAAGAACTATGTCATGAAAAATTTATAGCCAAATTTCCCACAATAGAAAAGGGGCAAAACCGCCTCACATATTAAATGCCAAATCTTCATGCATATCTGCTGCAGTGCAGATTCAATAGCAAAATAACTTTTAAAATGTTTTATGGTTCAAAGCAGCTATAAAGTAGCTACACATGTCATTTTAGTAGACTAAAATCAGAATTATACTAATATTCAGTGGAGTGACAGCAATATATTATCTTGTCAAGCAGGAGATCTGAGTTTGCAGGAATACATTGTAGGTTAGAGAGGAGCTGTATGAAGGATGCATTTAATTACATAAATAATAATAACAGTAATGATAAACTATAAAACTCATTTTATAGTCTTGAATATATGTAATAATATGTGGATATACATATGTATACTCATTTAAGAATATATATATAGAAGCTTTCTAGCAAATACCAATGCGTATTCTAAGCTAAAGTCTCATCTTTTACATACCTTATGGCTCTTATATGTATAAACACATTTTTCAGATTAAAATAAACCATAAAATACTTTTCAAATTAAAATAAGCTATAAACTGATAGGCTCAGAATTGGACCCTACATAGAAGGATAAGACTTAGATGTGCTCATTGATCTTACGTTGAACATGAGTCATTAATGTGATATGTCAGTAAGTCCAGCTAATCTGATTTAGGATATATCAAGCAAGATATTTTCAGTGAAAGTGATATTAATGTTGTTGTACAAGGTATAGGTGACACCAGTCATCGCATTCAATTCTGGTTACTCAGAAAGGTGTACTCAAATTGAAATGGGTGCAGAAGAGGGCAACTGAGAAGTTTAGGAAATAAGAGAGATCTCGTATCAGAGGACCACAGCCAAATTTGGGTTGGTAGAGTAAGAAAAAAATGCTGTATTTAGAATCAGTATTGCATTAGCCCTCTGAAAAAAAAAAAAAATCATTTTAATGGAGATTACTGCTGGTACACCAGAATATAAGGAATGAAGCAAGTAAAGCTCTCTAAATTTGCATGTTTCCCACCATGAGAAAACAGAGATTTTAGAATAGCTTTGTCATAGGGCAATACGCAAATCCTTCGGGGAAAAAGACAAATCCTTCAGCTAGTCTTTGTACAGTTCAGTAATATATAGAAGGATGTTATGGTGGGACTTCTTGTGGGATCTATCAAGCTTTCTTCAGATCTAATCTCTTCGTGATTTAAAGAAAGGACATAAGAGAAGTCAGGTATCTGAACTGTCACTGTTTTTTCCCCAAATTGTTGATGCTTCTAGTTGAAACATCTTACTAAATTTTCATGACTGTTTGACTAACCCTTTAAGCATGTAAAAAACCTTAGGGTTCACATCAATGATAATCAAAAATAACTTCTAAGATAAGCATAAATATCTTTTCAAATAAAAACATGTCATAGCACTGGGTGCTTGTGGTAATGTCTTTTGATAGGTCATGGCCTAGTGAAAATAGACGCATGTGAACAACAAAATTATTATTTGAAGGCTTTGATTCTATAAACATTTGTACAAATTCTTCCAGTAACCTTGTAGGTGGACTTGTACAGGCACCGTTTTTTTTTTTTTTTAATTAAATTACTGCAAACTGCAATTTCATTAATATTTTTGAATTAGCCCACCAAAAGAACAGTTTTAAAGAGACATATGCAGTTTTAGTCTTTACTTTAAAAGATTTATTCTGCTTATAATAACAAAAATTAAAATCAGCAATGAAACTGTTTTTGCAATAAAAATTTGAACTGTCAGCTTTAACATAGAAAAAATGCCATCACTCAGTCTAATCATTATTTTCTTCTCTACTTTTTAAAGAAACTTTTCAACATTGATGTATTGTTGCGGAAGACTTTATATGAGATGAAAGAATGTTTTCTAGCAGGAAAATATTCCCCTGGTAAATTTTCATCCAGTTTTGAAGGTACTTTAACTGGCTAAGGAAGAGCAACAGTGAAATGATTACATACAAAATTCTGTCATCTGTGCTAACTACACCCATCCCCCCAAAAAAAAGTAGAGAAAAATATCTGTTCATAATATCTTCCAGATATTTAAACCTCAAATATTATTTATAATAAATTAGAGGTAAGAAGAGGGAAGGATGGTCTTAAGCTTAGATTATCCCTTCAACAGGACTATTCATCACTAATTGCTGCATGTGATATTAGGTTTTAGGCAGGAAGCAGCAATCTCACTGAAGATACCTAGCACTTTATGTAACATGACAAGGGAATATTAAAACTTTCTAAAACTGCTTCATTCCTTCTTGCCTCTATTTGTTCATATGTAACTTCTGTGAATTATCCTAAAGGAAGACACATACATTTTCAGTTTCCTGTCTTTAGATTGTAACACTAGTTTTCTTTTTTTGTTAAGATACAGTGGTATGCAAAATGCATTTAATATTCGATAGAATATGGTAGAGTCTCCCCTTCTAAAAAAGAAAATCAAATCCAAGAGGCAATCCTCTCATAAAGCAGAAAACAAAATAAAGCAGGGAATGAATGATTGCATTTTTATTTGGACGTATGAACCAACTTACTTATACATCCACAAAGTAGTCCCATATGCCCTGTCTACTCATTAGCTCACTAGTTTCTTGTAGCTATCTAACATCTGGGTTTCTTCAGGACATATTGAATTTTGAAGAGGCCACTGGCTTTGCTGCAGAGTTAACAAGGGCATTTCATGCAAAGAGGAGCACTAGACAAAAGCATAGTTAGGCTTACAGAAGAACAACATCAGCACATTAAGGCTGACAATTCTGTGGAAAAGGCACCAAAAATATGTTTATTTACTAGAAAGCTTAATATACTGTTCACATATACTGTTTCAAAATAAAAACATTAATATAAAATATAAATATTAATATAAA
>NW_008631878.1:0-13871 GCF_000691845.1 Merops nubicus
AACCACCACACCGAGTTAAATTTCATTCGGAAGAATCAGGATTCCATGCTTATTAGCTGTTCAGTTACAACCGAGAGTAGTTTTTGTTGTTACCTTCGTAAACTGAGAAGCAGTGCTATTTTAAAATTAAATAGAAAAAAGTCGGAGAGCTGACTATCTCAGTGACTGGGAAGTTACCTGCAGTTTAAAGCACCTATAAAATTTAGATCTGTAACATTTCTTTTATTTTGTAATGATTTCCTGACCAGTCTGGAAAAAATGAAAAACAGGCCATCCAGAGGATGGGCATCCAGAGGACACCTAAATGGTGATGAATTCTTCTCTCTTCAGAATTGAATTTGTACTTCTTGCGAGTAAAGGTAAGTAGCTCCCAATTTAGACCTGTACAGCATTCATGTAGTTTCTGAAGCTTTTAATTTAGGTGCATAAGACACATTGTCAACAGAGTTAAGCTTATAGTTCGGGAGGAAAGATGAAAAGAAGGAAGGAATCATTATTTTGTATCACTTTTTAAACACAGGTTTCTAGGTTAAGAGTTTGGTTATCATTACCCTTACTTTACAAATGAGGAAACTGCATCATGAGAAAGGGAAGTCCTTCCCAACAGGCTAAAGGCTCAACTGAGAATAGAAAAGAAGTCTATAAAATAACATGGTTTGCTTTAACAATATAATATATATTAAGATCAGAAGAGACAATTTTCCTTCTGTAGTGAACCATATACATTAAAAAAAATAACAAACAAACAACTATAAATGCCAGTAGTAATGTTTCTTTATATACTTGAGACACTCTCACAGCTTCATCCCAAACTGAACAAATTCTAGCAATGTTAATGTCATTTACTGGTCATAACATTGTTACAACTGTAACTGCTTACATTATTCATCTGCCATTACTATAGATTCTGACAGTAAATATTACATGTTGTTGACTGAATCGCACAAACTTCTTGCAGAAGCGGGGATCTCTTCACTGCGAGAATTAGCTTATCTTGGTAGACAAGAGAAGAAGAGAAAAATTTGGTATTAAAGCCATTTTTTCAAAACTAATAGGTGTTTGACCCACTACCCATTTCCTATCTGAAGTGTGACCAACTGATTGCTAATAGCATTTAGGAAAGTAGGATAACGAAACTTATGTTCTCTCAGCAAGAATAAAAGAGCAGAAAGCCTTTCTGATGAAAGTGAGAGATGAGCTGGAGCACAACAAAAACCTTCTGAGAGCACTGATGTCATGAACTTTCTTCCCCACTCTTGTTTTAGACATATGAAAACAAATGTCATCTTTGAGAGTTCAGCTGGTATCCTTTTCTTGCCAAGAGGATGCTCTCTACTCATTCCTTACCAGCCTTGTTATAGAATTGTGCCTAGATTTTCACCTTTCATATACAAAACAGACTATTATCCTATTGGCCAACTGCTACTTTGATAAGTAAATGTCCTAGAAAGAAGCAGTAGAAAACAACTTCTGATTATTTTTTCTACGTTTCCTTATACAAGCAAAGCCTCTGCTGTTCTGCTGCACTCTTCACAAATAGGAGTTAATGTCTGCACGCTTAATCACTTACCTGTGTCATTTATGTGGGCTGTTATGTGTGCAAGTGGAATTTGCTACTTAATCCTCTGTTTATTGAAGAGACACTTGGGAAGATTCAGGGCAACTGGGATAATTCAAGTTCAGCAGGGAGTTCTTCCTCTTCTGATCAGGATCCTCATGAAGAGTAGAAAGCTACTTTTACCCTTTCTTAGTAATCTATCAAAATTACAGAGTTTTCATGTGTTTGCTGGCATACAAAGTTCACAGTTAAACATTGTCAAGTTCCAGTCATCAAATTATCAAGCCTGACTGGGAAGACAGAAAATGGGGAATGGATTCCCCCTTTTTAAAAATGCACATTCTCCTGGGTTTGTCTTGAGTCACCTTTGGCTGTCTAGGCAGAATGTCTCTGAGACACAAACTGAGGGTTTGCTTCATGCTGTAGCACATCTATTGGAGATCCACATCACAAGAGTGTGGTTTTACTTCAGTGCATCAGCAAGAGAAAAAAACCTGCCAGGATTCTGTTATAAATCTCTCTGGTTAATAAGGCAGTTAGATTCAGAAAATTAGTTCTTTTCAGTGCATGGAGCCTTTAGGAGCCTTACTGTGTTCTAGGGCTAATACCAATGTTAGAAATAAGGCCCACAGTCCACAGAGGAGAAGAAGCTCCTGAACTATGACTGTATTCATGACCACAGTCCTTGCAAGGATGTGTTCTGAAGAATGACCATTATGGGAAGGCGAAAAAAATCTCAATTATTTCTATTGCTGTGAAAAGTGTTATAAAAGGTACATAAAAGTTTAGATTCTCTAATAGGGGTAAAATAAGTTATTACGTTGACTGGCAGGAGAGTAGAAGACATTTGTATAGGAGGGACACTGAGGCATTTTCACCTAATAAAAGAAATCCATTTTTAGTTTCCACAGTCTCTGAGTGTTCTCCAGATTTGCATTGGCATTTCTTTTCCAGGCACTAACATGCCAGCTGAGAGGATATTCTTGGTAATGAATGACATTGAACAGATGACAAAGCAGAAAGTGAGTACAATAAGAAAAGAAACTAAAAAGGCTAGAACAGTTGAGATACAACACCCACTGTGAGTGCCATGAAAGGCTGCTGGAGAACAGGCAGCCTCTCAACAAATAATTTTCTGAGGAAAGCTGAAGAATCCCTGCCTGCCCACAAATCCTCCTTTTCAGTCTCTTTCCTATGGATTACTGTCTTCATATGTATGTTTTCTTTGGCACACTGTTAACAGCTTGTAATACAGAAGTTACACATAAAGTTTTTGTTTCAGATTGATATCTAACCAAGATTTCTTATTCTTGGTATTCCATCCATTTTCAAACTAGCCTATTCTCTCTGAGTCCATCATATAAAATTCCAGGAATTCTGTAAATCCTTAAGATGTGTTAACAGCTGATTAAAAGGGTCTAACCACACCGTTTCAAGTGATAGCTCCAAAGGCCTTTGCTACTCTGGCTTACAAGTACCAGAAAAAAAATCTTTTCCTAGGGAGCCAAAAATGGCATTTCTAAAGCTTGTCTTTAGCAATCCATTGTGTCTCATCTAAGAATTTTTCCCCCTTTTACAAGTAATGGGCTTATTTCCTTTGCAAATTCAAAGAAATGTTGACAAAAGATAGCACTGATATCCTCTGCGACCTGCCCCTGTAAAACATCCTTGGTGGGTACTTAGATACCTCTGGCACAGCATTTCCTAAGTGGGCCTTTTACCAATCTAACAGATGGGCCTATGGAGAAACAAACATGCCCTTTAATCTTGAGTGTTTCAGGCACTGAGTTCCACTAAGGAGCTTTAGACTGCTCAGAGAATCATTAGCAAAGATCAAAAAGACATGCAACCTCTGGTTCTGCAGTCATCAACAGAATTAAATTTGGATTCTGATATAAAGTAAAGCATGTTTTGGCTCTCATCAGTCACGACTAGTATTTTGTTCACAAGAATGAGGAGGAGCATTTTGATTGCTGATTGGAAGATCATACCCATGGAACTTGGTCTAAAAGCCAGTGGGGGTTTACTGGAGTGACTTTACGTTGGTCTGTGCTGTTGCCCTTCTAAAAGACTTGTAGTCTGTGTTAGAGTTATTTAGAACATTTAGTGCATATAATCTTACTTTAACTTGGGCTGCTGCTCTCTGTTCAGGAAGTTCACCAGCTAAACTGAGTTGCTTTTGAGTCGTAAACAGAAGTACAGTGGATATCACCTATGCAGGTGAAGAAGTGCTGTGGTCTAAACCCCCAAGACCTGAATCAAGGCTGACATACAGAAGATGTCGACAGCCAGACAGGAGAGACCTTTCTCTTGGTTTCTCCCTCAAGGCCTGACACACCTTGGGCGAAAACCAATTAGGAATTTAACACCAGGTATCCTGCCTCTAAAGCTAATAGCATAAAAGCTGGCTCTGCGTGCAGTGACTGAGTGAGGTTTATCTATGTAGTGGATGTTCTTTGGAGGGCTTTCTGTTGTTGGAATGGCTTCCTGAATGTCCATGGCAATCAGAGTTCCCAGCTACAGCAGGACAGGCTTGAGAACAGGACAGGATGAGAGCGAAGTATGTAATAATGTTTTTCTTTGGCAATTACTGTAATGATTTCTGTATGATTCGGATTGGACTGTTGACTTGTTTTGTTCCTTCCCACATTGCTGGATTTCTAGCTCAGCTTACTCCTTCCTTTGTTACATCATATGCCAGGAGTGAATATATTGTTCTGTTTATTTCTCTGGTTGTTAATTATATCATATCTTTCGTGTATTTGTTGGAGCAGGATGGTAAATCTGGCCTGTATGTTTCCTGCTGATGGCCTCATCCTTCATACTGGTCCACATAGTCAGCAATAGAGCAGGGTATTTGGTAACTTTTTAAATTGGGTTATTTTCCCCTCTATACTTAGGTAAAAGAGTCTGCTGAACACAAAGACACTCTAATACCATGGATATATTTTATGAATAATGAAATTTAGAACTGTATTTTCAAATGAACTGGAAGAGAATGGCAGACCATTGTGACTGCTCCAAGGAGCTGACAATAAGAAATGTTCAGATGCCTTTAATGCACAGGCTGCTTTAATGTGGTAGCAAAAGTTTTTATACCCAGGTGGTCTCAGCTAGAACCACATGAGAGAGGCCTCATACTGCATCCAGTTCTGGAGTCCTCAGTACGGGAAAGACATGGCCCTGTTAGAGTGGGTTCAGAGGAGAGTTATAAAAATGACCACAGAACTGGAACGTGTCTGCTGTGAGGAAAAGCTGAGAGAGTTGGGGTAGTTTAGCCTGAAGATGAGAAGGCTATGGGGAGATCTTATTGCCTTTCAGTACTTAAAGGGGGCTCATATGAAAAGTGGGGACAAACTTTTTAGAAGGGCCTGTGATGATATAGGACAAGAATTAATTGTTTTAAACTGGAAGAGAGTAGATTCAGACTTGATGTAAGGAAGAAATTTTTTACAATGAGAGTGGTAAAACACTGGCACAGGTTGCCCAGAGAGGTGGTAGCTGCTCCATCTATGGAAATATTCAAGGTCAGGTTGGATGGGGCTCTGAGCGACCTGATCTGGTTGAAGATGTCCCTCTCACTGCAGGAGAGTTGGAATAAATGACCTTTAAAGGCCCCTTCCAACCCAAAGCATTCTATGGGTCTAGGATTCAATGAAATACCTTTGACATAATCTGGTGATTTTGATAGATTTGTTCATTTAAAAGATATGCATTAATGGCAGAAGTAATGCCTTACAATGCTGTTCCATTCTAAATTTTTTCAGGGAAGAGAGAATGTATATTTTGTTTTAAGAATCCTTTGTATATTAACAGCCCTATATATACACCATTCTTTGTAGTATTTTGTAAAGAAATGGGGTTGCATTCATTGCTGTTGTAATTCCAGCAAAGTTACACCATGGATTAATTTATTCTGAGGTATTTTCTGAATATTCAGAATTGATCTATCTCAACCAGATAATTTCAGAATTGTCATTATTTTGTTCCTTTGATTCTTAGCTCCTGAGTAGGAAAGAATTAGTATTGTTATATCTTGCTTATTTGCAGTGGATGGTAGTAAGGTTTATCTGTGCTTTCTTCTGCAATAGAATTTACTGAATATTTCATTTTTATAAAAAGTTTTGGGTTTCGCTGACATCAACTGTGCTATTATAACCGGCTACCTGAGGTCATTTCAATTATATCTGACCAATGAGTTATGGTAACCAAATGAATTGCATTTCTTTTTCATAAGTAATTATAATGCAAATTTTAAGCATTGTGCCTGATTTTCTGGAAGTGAATTGGACAGAACTCTCTCTTTTCTTTAAATACTTCTTGCAGGAAAGATACAATGATTACGTAGAAACTAAAAGTCAATCAGTAACAGGAAGTTACATCTGAAAAGCAACTTTATTCCAGGCAGCACTGAATATTAGTAGTTACTGTGTGTGTTACCAGCAGGCCAAAAAGATAAAACAGAATATACCTTCCAAAGTGCACTTTATAATGTAATGAAACGAGAAGTCTTGGTATGGATCAAATGCACTTACAAGCTCTTACTTGTATCCAAACATACTAAACTATTCCTATATTCTGGCTCTGGAAATGCATATGAAAAAGTGTCATACTAACATTAGAATTTTCATTGTGCATCTTTGTTGAATCAAAGAAAAGAAGGAAGGGAAAGTAAAGATGAGGTTTTGTGTATTTGGGAAGGTGGTATTTTGTTTTTTTAAAAACCCAGCCCTTCCAGAATGCAGCATTTAAAAACAAATTATAGTTTTCCTAAGCATTGTTGGGGAATACTGGCTCAGTAGAACCTCTGGCAGAAAAAGCATTGTGTAATAAGCTGCAGTGTGGTTCCTGCAGCACCCAGGATTTTTTTTGAAATGTCTCGCTGTAAATTGTGTCACGCTGTATGACAATTACATTGTTTTGTATTAAACTGGTTACTATCAGCGTGTTATGAGATGTAGGCAGTTATTATGAAATATTTGGTTTTTGCCAGCAGAGCCCATGTTTGTTGCCAAAGAGTAGGTAGTTTATGAAGGTTTCGTGAATGTCCTGTTCCCATTTAACATCATTAAAATAAATGTGTACTGTTGTGGAGCAAACTGTCAGTCTGGATAGAGTGACTCTGTTGTTCAAGCTCATTAGCTTTTTCACAAAAGTTGATGTCAGAGAGAGAACTAAACATGAAGAAAAGTTGCTTTAAAGAATTGTGTTAAAGGCCTTAAGAAACACGGTTATGCTGCTTTTCTCAAAGTGTTATTCAGAGAGATGTCTTTTGGGGGTTTAGATTAGGAACAGTGATGAAAGGAGTTTAGCTCCTGACTTGGAACCTAGAGCAACAGCCTGGCAGAGAAATGCTGGGTGAAGTGAGAGCAAGCTAGGGGCATGGCAGAGTGATGCTGGTAAAGTGAGCCTGTGCTGATATCAAAACTGCACCTTAATTTGGGGCAGAATATTCTTCCTGTATCTACCTTCCATGGAGATAAAATTGTCCTTCATGTTGTGTGTCAAACTGCAGACGTACTGCTTAATGGCGTGCATTATAATTTAATCATACCCCAACACATCTTGAGGATTCCTGATAATAAAAAGAAACCCCTTTACTCATCTTTAAAACCATCCATCAATTTGGCCAGAAATTCTTCCAGGTGTTTCATCATCACTGTGTGAATTTGGGCCTATTTTAGTTAGTAGCTTAATGAAGTGACTAAATCATAAAGATAGTAGGAACCATGGCAGAAATTTGTTTTTCAGTGTCAGCAGACAATTTTTTGGTGGTTATTTTGCAAGATTTTTGGATTTTGTGGATTTAAACAATGCATTTGGTGGTCTGAAATAAAGCTATGATTAAAGTAGTGTGTGGAACAAGTCTGTTCCAACAGTCATCGTGTTGTATCATATATAGTACGATGACAAAAAAAAGTAGAATCTATGGGAGGACTCTTGAATCCTTCTGTTTCCCTGAAATCTGCCTGGATGTACTGTTTTGATTCTGGGAGCAAGGGATGCAGAGCCAGAGTAGAGTACGGGTCTGTGTGTCTTCATGAAAGAATAACTGGGAGTCAATTACTAAAAAGAAAACATTTTGGTAATGTGCATTGTTTGACCTATGTCATAGAATCATAGAATTGTTTAGGTTGGTTGGACACAATGATCTTAAAGGTCTTTTCCATTAAACTAACTCAACCAAACCCACTGCTAAAACATGTCCCTAAGCACCATATCTACATAGCTTTTAAACATGTCCAGGGATGGTGATTCAACCACTTTGCTGGGCAGCCTGTTGCAATGCTTGACAATCCTTTCAGTGAAGAAATTTTTCCTCATATCCACGGTAAACTTCTGGTGGAACTTGAGGTTGTTTCCTCTTGTTCTATTGCTTATTACTTGGGAGAATGGACTGGCAGCTATCTTTCTACAGCCTTCTTTCAAGTAGTTGCAGAGAGTAATAAGGTCTCCCCTCAGCTTCCTTCAGACTAAACAACCCCAGTTCCCTCAGCTGATCCTTATAAGTCTTGGGCTCTAGAGCCTTCACCAGCTTAGTTGCCCTTCTTTGGACACGCTCCAGCAACACCATGTCTTTCTTCCATTTCTACCAGGTTTCCTAGTAGAGGGGGTGATCAGTACTGCTGATATTAAGTACATCCTAAATATTAGAAGAAATTTAGGTAAACTGCAAGGTTTGACTTAAAATAACTGTATTTGCCATAGTTTAAAAGAGATTCAGATCTTAAAAAAATTCAATGTCTTTGATACAACCTAGGTGTATGAGTCATCTGCCTTGGGTTAGTAGGACATCTGCATGGGCTACTTTGTCCATATGCAGGGGGACACCCTGCATGTTTAAACTGTCATTAGATGACTATATTTGATAAGGAAAAACTAAAACTAAGCAGAGGAGAGACTTTCACAGTACATATAGACTACTTAAAAACCATTTGTGAAGTAAATTAGAGCTCTTGTTATTTTGGGGGATAATGACTGCCATAAAAGATAGAAGTGTCCCTGACAGGCTTCATTGGAAAGAACACTGCTTCACACTAGCAATAACTTGATTTGATTACCTGGGTGTATTAGTAGTATCAGGAAAAAAACTGGGTCTGATCTGCAGTGTCAAAGTCCATTTGAAGCAGTCATTGAGGAAGCAAGGAGTATGATGGAAGAGAGAGATGAGGATGAAGTGTTCTTATGTGTGTCTGTCCTCCCCTGCCCTCAAGTGGGAAGGAGAAGAGGCATAAAAATACAAAACCCCATGGGTTGAGATAAGGAGTATTTAGTACAACACAAAAGGAGGAGTAAACAGTAAACAAAAGCAATGAAACAACATATAAAGCAAGTGATATAAACTGTGCAGATGGGGGGACGTCTGGACCAATGACAACACCCCAGCCTCAGAGCTTGCCTGGCCTGACCTGACCCTTATGTAGTGGGCATGATGTCAGCATGGCATTGAGTAACTCATTGGCTGGTTTGGCTGTCTATCCTGTCTGTGGCCTCCTCCCAGCTTTGGGTGAAAATTAACCCTATTCTAGTTGCACCAGGACATCTATATAGTAAAAAACGTTCTAAAATAAGTCTGCTAGCAAGTAGGATTGTACAATCAAACTGATATTAAGTAGCGTAATGCAAAATTTTGAGATAAAATATCTTCTTTTTATGTATGCAAGATAGCAGCTCTTCTCTAGCCCCAGGTAGCCTTCTAAAATTCAGATGATTCATTTAGTTGAAAAAACACTCTGACTTTGTTTTTTTCCTTTGGGATATCAGTATAAGTGATTACTTTGCTAGCATAGAGCATGCCTTTTCAACAGGACTGCTTGTAAACTTGCTCAAAGCAAACTTGAAAGGTTGATATAACGTGAAGTTTTATCATGCAATAAATGATCTATGACAACAGGAAAATGATCCTTAATATCAGGATGATTCAGAGAGCCTAAATCAAAATTCTCTGAGTTACTAAACAGGCTAATGAAGCCTGTCTCACTTAACTGACTAAAGAAGAAGTAGCAAGCTCCTAACACACGTTTGCATGTGAACAGTCCCTCCAAGAGTCTGAGGTACTGCAACACACACACACATTCATTGTTGATAAATTACCTGCAATACTTGCTCGGAGGAGCTTTAGAATAGATAGAAAATCAAAGATGCCACTTTTTAATATTGAAATAAATAATTCAAACCCATGAATTTCATATTGGGTGGAGGTATATATTGCCACAGCTCCAATGAAAGCTGATTTTGAATTCTTGACTGAGATCTGTATTTTTCCTTCCCAGGTGTGTTCTTTACCTATAAAGTAGCAAGTAACTAAAAAATTGAGTAGTATGTCTCTCTATAATTTCACTGCTATAAAATCTTCTCAGATATTGAAAGGATAAAAATTTGACACCTACATGTATAGCTTGATTTCAACAGAAAACAATGGATAGTTTGTGAAGGGATATGTCAGTACTTTCATTAAAATTAAACTTCCGAAGAATATTTTTTTTTTTTTGCTTTAGCACCTTCATTCTTGATGATGGATAATATTGCTGAAAGAATTAATTTTCCTGCTGTAAACTTGTGCACCCCAGGTAACTGCTAAAATATTGTTTCTTTGTTTACATGTGTTTCCTATCAGCAGGGCGACTGTAAAGCATTTTCCTTAGTGCCAGCTATTACAAATTAAATTTAGAAATAAAGCAAATGCCCAGTTGCAAAAAATTAAATTTTAAGGCTTATGTTTATTTTTTAGCAGCATAGAATAATATTCTTAAAAATACTGATGAAAAAGTTACTGTGTTAATTAGAGTTGCATATGAACTTCTAATTGCCACTTGAACAGCTTTAACTTTCACACTTTGGGTTGTATCAATTGATCACAATTTGCTTTTCCCATTGTTGGAGCCCATTTGCCAAGGCCTGTGACAACAGTTTATTCTTCAGTGCTTTTAACATTCAGCTTCCAGTTCCTGGATGATATCCAGAACAACAAAGTGACAGTTGTTTTCCAAGTTATAAACACAGCTTTGAATCCATTAAAGACTCTTCTGCTGTTTCTTCTGCAACTTAAGCTGCTGTGTCACAGAAAGGACCAGGCAAAGTTCCTTCGCTCCTCAAAAATGTAATATGTCATGGCTCATTTGAAATAGCATCTCCACAAAATAAACCTCTATAGCAGAAGCTAAATGTAGCATCCTCGGGTGGCATCTGGCAGTTTGTGTTACAAACCAAATAAGGTTGGAGATTGTTATTCCCCAGAGCATTTTATACAAAGGAGCTTAGACTAAGCAAGAGTGAGTTAAAGTGCCACAGGTTTCATGCTGGAAATGTCTGGCTTTAAATTCTGCGTATCTGCAGCCAAGTTCCTAAAGTGCATAACAATCTTTTAATCTCTTCTTTTAATTAAAATTCATGATAAAAAAAAAGGAATAAATTAGCAATAAAAATAGCTTTTACATGTAGTGAAGTAGCATATAGTACTACTGGAAAGCCCATAAAAGTGGAAGGAGACCTGGTCTCTGGAGAACAGTAATACTGCATTTCTGTAAGCCTCTTGATCAGTTCTCTAAGTTGGTGAAAAGACACTCCATAGTCTATTTTATTTAAGCAAAACAAACAGAATTAGGTAGACTGAGTGCCAGTGATATGTGGAACTGGATGACTATGAGCAATCAGAGAAAAAAAACCCCAAACTTTAGAACTATAAAATTAGTCAAAGAATTGTGAAATTACCTTTCAACCTTAAATTAACCCTGTTAAAATTTTTTTGTGAACCAAGTATCTCTAAAATGTCTCCTTTTCTGCAAGAAATTGATGGAAGCTCCATGGTGAAGCCACTTTAAAAAAGAGAAAATAAGGCAGGCAGAAATCCATTCCAGAGGATAATTCTGTTTTGAGAAAGGAAATTCAATAAAATGCAATTCTTCCTTACTGTGGGGAGTTAAATAAAATGGCAAGTACTGCAAATAAATTAGTTATTGTCTAAGATTCAGATGAGTAGTTGTGATTCTCAAGCTCAGAGTTGGAAACAATCTTTTCCTTCCTTTGTCATGGGCAACTCCAAGTAATAACTATTCCAGATTCACAGTGTTATACTGATAGTTCCCATAAGTAAAAATAACCCAGAGAGAATTTGTGTTCATTCTTAACTTTGTGCCATTAATCATTCTAAGTTCTAAAAAAGAGTTAAGCGGGACTCTGACTTTTGCTGCCCTGCTATGAAGGGTTGCTGGGTCTAGCTGGGGCAGTTAATTTTCTTCATAGGAGATCATATGGTGCCGTATTTTAGATCGATGGCTAAACCAGTGTTGATAAGAAATCAATGTTTTAGCTGTTGCTGAAGAGTGCTCATGCAGCATCAAGGCTTTCTATCTTTCTCACTCTACCCCTACATCAAGTAGACTGAGGGCAGGCAAGAGATTGTGGGGGGACACAGCCAGAACAGGTGACCCCAAATAACTAGAGGGATATTTTATACTGCATAGCATCATACTCAGTGATAAAAACTGAGAGTATAGTTTTAACAAAGTAGTCATTGCTCAGAGACTGACTGGGCATCTGTCTGTTTGTGGGAGGTGCTGAGTGGTTGCCTTTGCATCACTTAAGGTTTTTTCCTCTTTCCTTCATTTATTAAACCATCTTTAGTTGGACCCACAGGTTTTTTTCACTTTTTGTCTTCCTGTTCTGTCTTACCCTGCTGTAGTGAGGGAGGGAGGGAGTGAGTGAGTGAGTGACTGGGTGGATGCTTAGTTACTGGCTGGGATCAAGCCCCAAAAAAGGAGCAAACCTCACAATAAACATTTTTGAATAATAAACTGGATCTTTCTGTGATGTAATAAACTCAGCAAGAGATAAATGAATAAATATGAACTCCAAAGGAGAAAAATAACATTTTGGTGATAGAGCATCAACTAGGCTGAAAGTCTAAAATAGGAAGGCTAGTTGTAATTTTATGTCCAGATGAAGTACAATAATCATGCTGAATTACAGTATTTGTTCTCTTTCATTTCAAAAATTGCCTAAAAAAATACTGCCTGAAAAAATAACAGTACCTTTCTGAAAATAATTGCATGCTTTTATGAATATCTGCAGTGCACCACTTTTACGTTGCCCAGGAAGTTTTGTCCTTTGCATAAGACTACCATCAAGTCTTTGTAATAATATGCAGGTGGTCTGTAAAGAGTGAGAATCCAAAGTGTAGCATTGTCTGGTTTTAGAGATATAAAACAATTCCTTCTTACTAAAGGAAATAATTAGTTAAATGGGAAAGTCAAACCCAAACTAGTAGAAAAACGCTTGTGCTGTTTAGAATAAAATTATTATTATTGTTAGGTCAATGGTATTTGCTAGCCAAGAAAACTACTAAAGCATCCAGTTTCCACAATAAATAAAACCAAAACCCTCTACAATTGAGTTACCTCATAATTTTTCATCTTCATACCTCGTAACCTAAAGGAAAGGGTATTAGAGAAAGATTAATACTTGATGAAACAAAAGTATTAAGAAAACAAAAGGCAATCATCTTTCTCTCCACGTTCTCTGTTGATCTGATGCACCATCTTTTCTGTAATATAATCCTGACAAAATAAAATCCTTGATCTCTACTCAGATATTGCAGAGCCCTTTTGATGCGTGCAGGTATTTAAAGATTTTGTTCCAGTTTGACGTAGTATGATTTTTTTATCCTGAGACAGAAAAGAAAATAATCTCTAAGAAGAGGCTGCTTTTCTCCAAAGGAATAAAGCCAGGATTGAAGGCAAGTATTTCAGCCTTGCATTAAGAATATATTATGAATATAAAGAATTATTACTGTGAGATGGAGTGAGAAATTACATGACAGAGTGGAATATCTGCATTTACTATAAATAGACAGCCATTTCCCCAAAATAGTCTTTTCTTAAGTAGTTTTAAAAGCTATTTAGAATTAATCCTCAGAATGGAAACTATTACTCTTTCACTAGCAAGTTACCCTTTACCAGGGGATATTTTAATAAAATTGTTTGGTAGGTAGTATAATCTTTTGCATTTTTTGTTGATAATGTGCTTGGAATTTTGATCAATACCTCTTTCACATGAGCAATTGGTTTATTGCTGTGGCACTCTGCTTTCACTTGAAATAACTTCTATTTTCACAGAGAGGAGTTGGACTGAATCCTGAAAAAAAAACTGTTAGAATAATTGTAAAGTGTTCATCTGATCTTTGTCATCTGTGTGAAAATTGTATTACATTCACCTACAGTGTGGTGTCTGGCACAGATAATGATACAGTATATTAATAGCTTAAAGAAATAATCATAGTGTTTATACTAGCTATCTGTTGTGGTTTGAGGCTTGG
>NW_008631879.1:0-24510 GCF_000691845.1 Merops nubicus
TGGAGCTCCCTGGGTGGGTATAGTAGGGGATGGACCCTCATTACAGGACGTGGAGACGGAACCCCCATCTTAGCGTCGCGGGTGTGGACCCCCTACTATAGGGACGGTGGGGGCTGGACCCCCGTTATAGGGACGGCGATGGAACGGTGAGGGGCTGGCAGAGGCTGTGCCGCTGCCGCGGGGCTGACCCTCCGAAGCGGGGCAGGTTACCTGAAGAGGTGGGAGGCATTTCTTCATCCTCAGCTTGTCATGGAGGTGTTCCAAGCCACCCGGTTTTGGGTGGGCTTCAGGAGATGGTTGTCTATTGCTTTGAAAAAGGTGGTTTGTATTTCCAAGGCATGCTGCTGAAAACTCTGCTCCTCTAGTGCATCGCAGGAATCCTTTCACCCTTTAAAACTGTCGTTGAACTCTTGCGCCTCTTTGCCTTTCTTCCAAAGAGATGTAGACAGATAGGACCCAGGCTACATTCTGTTTGCTTCAATAAATTAATTAAAAAAAATACTTTACCGATTGTATCTTGCTACTTGCTAGAGATCTTCCAGCAAGTCCAGGCTAATAGGACTTACGAATTGCATAATCTTAGTGTAACATCAGGGGTGCGCTGTCTACGATGCACATTAAATTAATATTTTAATTGTATACATAAAGCTCCAAAGGCTTTGAGTCTCCGCTTGTTTCGGCTGTCGCCCTGCCCGGTATCATCAGCGTGTGGCACGCAGGGTCAGAGCCAGGCTGTCCTTAACCCACCTGAGAACTTCGCTGAGCAACGTTTTGTTTCCCTTCCCCGTGTAGAGCTGGGGACCGGCTTGTGTTAGAGTGTCAGAAGAGGAGCTCGAAGTTGTGGCAACTGAATAATCGCGGAAGAACGTAAATATGTCAAAGCAGTGTCATGAGATTTCTTTGCAGGGATACCCTTATCTGTGTAGGCGTGTTTTTGACTGCCTGATTGAGTGCAGTCTCTGCAAGTATTTGATAACAGAATGGGTTCCTTCCTCGCTGCCACCAGCTCCGAGATTTCTGCTAACTTTCCGTCTTCTTTCTAGACCGAACCTGTTAGGAAGGGACAAGAATGCCCATCCTCTTCACACTTGCTGGGGGCACGGAAGATGACCATTAGAGCTTGCTGACGCTCATTATCTCTGGTTTTCCTCCCTAGAGGTGTTGTTACTGTGTTATCGTGTTTTGTTTTTAAATGGAAATTCCTGTTTCTTATAAATACTACTGAATATATTTCGGTTTTGAACCAGCTGTTCAGCCGTGGACATGCTTCTGAATTTTGGATGCCTGAGAAAAACAAACAAACAAACAAACAAACAAACAGAAAAACACCACCCCAAAACTATTTTCGGGTGTAAAACTGTTTTCTGCCAGGATACACTTTTTTCCTACTGTCTCAAATGCCTTTTCTATGATTTGGGAAGAAAAAATAAAAAAGCGTAAGTGTTTTAATAAGACTGCTATGCTTATGAATATGAAATATTCTTGAAAGAGCAGATCAATGGAAAAGCAGGTGAAAAATCATCTGCTTGCTCTTGTAATTGACACTTACTTTAAGGCCCCTTTAACTTTTCTAATACAAAAGGCTCTTTGATTGATTGGGTGATACGGTGGCTAATGTTGCCTTTCAAGTGCAAAAAAGGGCCGTCAATGGGAGCCGGGTCCGGGATTTCAGACTTTAAGCCCAGGTTGTAAAAAAAAAAACAGTTCTAACCTGAGGTCAAAGCGATCTCTGCACCAAGGCCCCCAGTGGGGCTCACCTGCCTTCCCCAAAATCGTGGACGACGTCACACAAACTAGGAGCTGAAAGGTCATTAAAAGCGGGGCATAATTCATTGTATTTAAGGTGAGGAGGGTGCGACTTTAAAATTGTAGCAATTGCTATTGCTGTCCTAAATGAACAAACTAAGGACAACTTCTTGAGCACTGTGTGTTCAATGTTGCTGCTAGCAGAGAAGCTGCTCAGACCACGCAGGTAAGTCTAAGGACACCTGCTTGTTCTTGACATGGCATTTTCCCACATCGAAGCACAAAATACAATGCACGGAGATCGGTTTTATGAATGTTTTTCAACTTGGTCATCAAATTCCTCCTCAGAATCCTGAGCAGTGGGACCAACAGGCTGTGTGGCATCTCTGCCCAGATGCTGTCTTTTAGGAAACGTGGTTAGTCAGCCAGCTCTGATTCTGTCAAATTTAATTGAAGTTAAGTGAAAGGATCAAAAGTTTACTGAGGGGTGGAAGAACTGTGTTTATGATTAGAGTTGATAATTACAAAAGCCCCAATTCCTTTGGAAATTATGCAAAACCAAAAAAAGTATCAGTGATGAATGCAAAGTGAATACTCATGCTAAGTCTTGGCAAGTAACTCATTTATAGAAATCTAGCATTGGAACGATGCAGGGTAATATAAGAAAATAGAAATGACTTTTACAGAAGACAGAAGAAGGAAATTTGCAATATTTTATTTCTTTTGCATAAAGCCTCTCTTTTTAATTAATAGCACAAAGGAAGCCACACTGATTACGAAGCAGAGTGAACATGCATGCACAATTTCCTAGGAAAGTGAGGGCAGAGCATGCACTTGCCTTAAGTCTAGTGCCCTCGCCGTTTCCTCGGTGTGCTTTCTCTAGATTTAAAGTGACATCTGAATGATGAAGTTGCAAGCTTGCCAGTGAAATAATACCTTGGTCAGAGATAATGAGCTGTGTACTGATATCTCTATATATATTTTTTATGATGAGGAGGTGAGTGTCTGACATATATATTGTCACATACGTCTCAATCTTTTTTACCTTAATGGTTTCTTTCTAACTATTTAATCCTGTGGAACTAAAGGCTGAGTCAGCATTACAGATCTAACTCACTCCCTTGTACAGCTCCAAATTTTGCTCTGAAGAGACCGTGTAAATATCCTCCAAGGGAATGTGCATCCTTTAAGAGCCAAAACAGAGGCATGGAAATAAAAGAACTGTAGAGTTTCTTTTCTGTTGAGTGCATGGCTGCATGCTGCTCATTTTTATGGTGACCTAATGCTGTAAGATCAAGTGGAGTTTTGCCTACAGGATGTAGCAGCAAATGAGTGGGCTATGAGCTTCTCCTGGGCAAGGATGAACCAGCCTTCGGCTGGCTGGTCAAGCTGCTGCCTTAGAGCTGGCTTTGGGAAGAACTTCAGTTGCTGATTTTACACCTTGCTTCTAACTCCCTTCCACCCACCCCATTCTTCATATCCTGCACAGATATGGTCAGTCCCCTGCTCCCACATGGTGTTTTTAATGACAGCTCTGTGGTGGAGTTAGGCTTTCTATACAGCTAACAGTAGGAATTAAGGTAAAAACAAATCAAAAAGAAGTCAATAGATAAACACTGCTACGTTTTTTCCCCTCTCTCGTGGACATCTTGATGTCTGTTCTGAGGACAGGAAGAGGTGCTTGGTGGGTGGTCAACACATGTTATGAAGACCAGTGGCTGAGAAACAAAGCTCTTTAGCCTTGTGTGTTTGCCACTCACTCCCCAACCGGGGTGGTTTGGGTTTTTTCACCCCAGCAAAACAACTCCATAAACCAGGATCTCTCCTTTGCTGAAACACTTCGTCAATCCTATCAGTGTTCTCAGTCACCAGTGCATGCAAATGCAAGCTGAGGTACTGAGCACTGATCAGACATGCTGTCGTGCAAAATGAATTGTTAATATAAATGCACAGAAAAGCAAATGAATATCAAGGTCTGATCCAATTATAAGGGCTGACTTTATGATTAGTAGTGCCCTTAAGCTGGACAATGCTGTCAAAAGGCAAGATGCCTCCCCTTCAGGATACAGGGCTGATGGGGCAGATTAGCTGCTAAACCTGGATGGAGAGAATCCCCTGAACACAACCTCCCTAAGCATTTGCACTCATTGCCTGAGCTTAAGATGGGTCCTGGCAAGAGGCACGCAGGCATCTGTCTTTTTCTGTTTCAAAAACTCCAGGAGAGCTGATCACTTATCACGGGAACCATCTGGCTTATTCTTAGAGAGATCAACAGTTAGTCACTGAACGAACGAGGAACATGCTGCATTGAAGTCTGCTCTCCCCATTAAATATGAGGACTCAGCCCAAGGTCCCTGAAACACGGCATGTGTTGCCTGCTGCAAGTGGAGGGGAGAGAGATTTAATTCTGCCTGAAGGTTGCTGAGCTGCTGTGATGTGGAAGAGAGCTGCTGCAGCAAGCCAAGGGATGCCGGTGTCTCTGCAATGAGCCTTGGTGGCCACAGGGATGGGGACCTGAGACTCTGCTCCCTCAAGGTCACTTCTGCTGTGGATGGAGAAGCCCAAGGAGGGAGCAGGGCTGCAACATGGCAATCTGGAAAGCTTGATGACATCTGCTCTGCCTCCATTGTTTGCTGTTCATCTCAGTTCCCAAGTGCAGGGGCAATAGGTGGGACTGGCTTATGTCTCTGTGAGAGATGCTGAACATGCAGGGCAAGGCCAGCACAGGCTGCTGCTTGGGTCAGTGCTGCTGGGCTGTGAGAATTTGGTGGCCAAGGGGTTCCACTCTCACCTTTGAAGGGTAGCACTGCACCATGTCCCTGAAATGATGCAAGTGCAAGCATCCGTGTGGCTTTGGGCTCCTCATGTGCTATATTAAATAGGGCCATAGAAGTACCTAAGCCAGCTCCTTGCTAAAAACTTCTGAAGCCAGGGCACTACTCCTCCCCTCCTGTTGGGCAGTTCATGTTTTAACAAAGCCTGTGGTACCCTCCACCTGCCCTCTGCCACTGCTCTCAGGTGCTCACGAAGGGTGTCTGCCTGAGCACTGGTGTGCTTGGAGATGCACTGATTTGCATGAGGGCTCACTTGCCCACTGCTGCTCTGGGCCTCCTGCAACTAGGCAGGCTACAGACTATTTTGGACTCATCAGGGACCCCAGAAGCCAGGCGAACATGGAACAACAGCTCAGTTATCCTCCCCTGTGGATGGCTTGCAGATCCCATGTGAGTCCCATCATCTCTGCTGAGAGTGGCAGTCTGGAGATTTTTCTTTTCTTTTTAATGTCTTTTTCTATTGCTCTTGCTAATTACTAAAGTGATTTTTAAAATTTAAATGAGGGCTTCCTCCCTCACAGCCCATCTGCTGTGAAATCACAGCACACATCCTTTGTGACAGTTCAAGCATCGCCATGGCAACGTACTGTGATGTGATCAACCCTGAGTTATGACCTCACTGTGGGACTGGCCTGGCCAGGCTGCTTTGGCAGGAGGAATAAAAAGCAGCTTCTGTATTAATAAAAGCGGGATCTCTGCTACAAGCCTATGGGATTTGTCCTGGAGCAGACAGGAGACTGGAGATTAGTCCTGAGGAGCTCAAGTGCTCCTCAGAGCTTTCTGCAGGACTTCAGTGCTAGGGCTGGAGGGACATACACTGAGGAATCATATGTTTGTCTCCTTAGATAAAGTTTCTTTCTTTGAGAAGTCTTTTCCACCATTTTACGGTACCACTTCAGTAGGAATCCTTGGAATTTTAAAGATTCTTTTCCTCCCCCTCCACTCTCCCCCCCACAGTGCTCCATAGATAGAAAGTACCAAAGACCAAACTCTTTTTCCTGTTTGGAGGCAGGTACTGCATGGCCGGTGGCCATGCATACTTCACCTATGCTCCCCAGTGGCTTTACCCTGACCCGATCCAGAAGATAAGAGGTCTGGAGGTGAGTGGTTTGGCTTTCCAAGGCATTTATCTCTCACCTCCCTGCTGAGCCGGGTGTGAAGAGTGACAACTGTGGCAAGCCCTTGCAGACAACTGGAGTGGATTAGTGACCAAAGACTGCCCAGCAGGTGTCATATCCACTGTTATTCATTTCCAGTTAACCAAGGACCTGGTTCAGGAGAGCCCCTGGTTCAAAGTAGGGTATTTTTTAAATTTTTTTTTTAATTTTTTTTTTTTTTATTATTCCTGTAGATCTTGGATGAGATTTTTAACTGTCAAACTGAGCCTGCTCTTCCAGGAAGTTTTTTTGCACGTGTAACTAATTCACTGAGACAGCTTGTATATTTATCTGTACTTTAGTATGTATTTCAGAATGTATCTTTATCTGTCCCTTAGATTAGAATATAGCATCTTTAGACTGGTGGTGCAAACAGAATTGATGGGAATATTTAGCAGTTCTAGAGGTGACACAATTTGCCACCTCTCTAGGGAGATGGAAAGTTAACAGGCAGCCTAGTTTGGCAATTGTATTTGTTGCTGAGCAGACATGGTGCTGCTTAGGAGGACTTAAAAAATACGTGCCTGTTAAATGATATGAGAGGTGTTTTGGGAAGGGAAGGAGAGAATCTGGGAAAAAGATGCAGTTCCTCACGTGTCACACTGGGCAGAGAAGTATAAGACTTTCAGAGTATTAGACTTTCAGATATTAATACTTTGTGGCTATTTCTGTATGACAGTGAGGTCTAGAGAACCACAGTGGATCTGCTGTGCTGAAGTCTGTAGGGTGATAGAAAAGGACAAAGCCCTCAGCTGCTATAGATTCCTCTGTTCCTTATGGTGGGGCTGGTGCGTTACCCTGACAGTCCGTGCACAACAGTTCCTCCTCTGTCCATTTTTGAATGTACATTATCCACGTAGCCCCAGTGTATTACTAATCACACCATTTAATTTTGCCCTGATGACTCTCTGCTTTACTTATCAAGTGAGAAAGCTGGCAAATGACTGCTGTAGCTTTGTCTTCAAGTAATTTTGGAGAGCTGACCTTGAAGACCTCTGTAAATTTTTAGGCTCACAACCAAAAGGGAAAAGAAATTATCAGGTTTAATGATCTTTCTCCCTCCAAAACTGGCTTTAAAAATGCTCCCTAGCTCAGGCTTTTATGCCATTTTACAGCCTCCAGCAAGTTTTTACAGCTGAGCTAAGTTCCAGCCCCAGAAAATGCAGTGCAGCCCCTGAACTATTGAAGTGCAAATGGCTTAACCATAATCTAAGAAAATTCAAGAGACAGAGGTCAAATGTTATACTAAACACTTATGGCAACATATTTTAACAGCAGGATAAAAGCATGTTTATTCTGGGCAGGTTTAATGCGAGAAGATTAAAATCTTCTCTTTTCTGAAAGGAAATGTAATTAGTTTGCTGGTCTTTGGCTGTGTGTACCCAACAACAGCAATGCTTCTGTAGCTCTGTCTGTATCAGGGTCTCCAAGTACTTACAAGATTAACTTGATAAGCCTTACAGCATGCCAGTATTGTCAGCCCCTATGGTTATCTCAATTTAGTGGTGGGAAGCTAGGGCTTTGGGAAAATGGAGATCAAGTTCTACAGTGGCTTTGGCTGTGGGCAAGTGTTTATAAAAGTCAGGATCAGCATTGGGGCCCTTGTGATTCTGCTGACCTCACACAAGGCACCCGTGCCACAGCCAGATCTCCTGAGTCTAAACCCTTTGGCTCAGCTGTGCTGCCCATCCTTCACCCTATCACTGACACCAACAGGAATGCTCAATTCAGCTCGTTACGCTAGGTTATGATAAGTATCAGACTGGCCTGGATCTCAGCAGTGGCAGTAGGGATTTTCCTACTTTTGGAGAAAATTGTACCTGTACCACTATCAGAACTGTAAAAGTGGTATTACAGTGCTCACAGAAACAAACTGGAGTCTTTATCCTACCACAGCTCAACCAAGAGCTCATATCATCTTTTAGTATGAGGTCTCCCCTTAGGTCCTCAGCACATAGATTTACCCTGCATGCCAGGGTAGCCCTGGGATTTTGTTTTGCTGCAAGGCCATGCTCGTAATAAATCCTGTAATATTTGGAAATCTGGATTTGCAAAGCTAGCTGCTGGAGAATATAGTAAATTACAGGTTAGGCTATGCCTATTTACTACAGCTAAAAGGAAAAAAAAAATTTCCAATCTTGAAAAATCCAGGAAGGCAGCTCTCTCAGTGCAAAATATTTTGTCACAGTAGCCACCTTAAATGTCACCCTGGTTCAGTGACAAATTTATGGTGACATTTTTCCACAGAGATGGTAAAACTCAACTCAAGTGCTGCCTGTAAAATACCAATTTTCCTGCAGTCTGAGATTGCCTGAGGAAAAAAAAAATGGTACTGTATGTAAAATTTGATTCATAAAAAACATGTTCTTGCTTCAACCTCTGGGTGTATTTATGTTGCAAGATACAAATGAAGTTTAACATCATGCAGCCAGCAGCTGTGTTTCATCCAGGACTGAGCAGACAGGATGGGAGCTGGAAGTTGTGATGCACAGGTGTCAATACAGGCAGAATCTTGGAAAAGGCAGAGAGGGAACACACCAGGAAGGTAAGTGGTAAACGTATATATCTTTATAAAGGTGGGGTCATGGGTTTTGCTGGCCGTGAATTGCAAATTACCATCTGGTTTCAGAAATACTCTTTTTAATATTAAAAAATGTGAAGATAAGGGATCCCCCTTCTCCTAAGCCCTTGACTTTATTTGCAACAATTTTTTGAAGTCAGTAATAGAATGAAATATTGGTGTGGATTTTATTACTTATTTCCTTAATGCCATAGTATCTGCACAGATCTTTCAGAGAAGTGCTGGGTTCTGCTGTCTGGGGTGTGGGGGGTCACAGATGTGGGAGAAGGGTCACTCCATCTCCAGGTCCTATTCACTGCTTTTACTTATGCCTTAAGACTTCAATGAAATACATTTAAAAATAAATGTTACGCTAAGGATGGTGTGATGGATGTTGAATTTGATGGATAATGATACAAATGCAGATTAATATTAATCATGTCTGTATAATTTAATGAAGGATATAATGCCACCTGCTGTGTAGCAAAAACAAATTACTGCTTCTTTGGTTGTTTTTGACTAGTTCTGGAAGGAAAATGAGTTTGGACTGAACTGATTTCCCTTTAATGTCTTATGTGTGTAATTAAAGATTCATGTGTTGCAACTAAGCATAAATACTGTGTAAAGTCACATGTAGGAGAGGCCTATGATGTTAACCCACCACTGCCCGGAGGGTACAGTACCCCAGCATCTTCTCGTTGAGTTCAGGAGTAGTTTCATTTTCTTCACTGGGGACCTGGAAGATACCCTCACACACTTCTCTGCTTTGTTACAGGTACAAAAGAAATCCCTGTGGAGGGAATAATGACATTTTATTCACAGACCAATGCCAGATGGAGGTGTATATTAGTATTCTTAGTGTGGGCAGGGCACTTGGCCAGCCTGGATTTGAGGCTACTCTATATTGGCACATTTGCTTGGGGATGCTGCACCAGTGGCTCTGAAGCCAGGCATGGTGCATGAACCCAAAGAGGGAGCAATGATGCCTTGGAGCAGGCATCTCTGCTGGGTGCAGATCACATCAGGCATCAATAGAAGGGATTAAAACCTGGGCAGTGGCTCAGACCTGTTGCCACTGTGGACCTTTCTGAGGACTTAGCGGACTTTGTGTCTAGTGGGTTATTTTGCAGTTGAAGATGCCCAGTCTAGCCAGAGCTGCTGCACTGGAACATGCTGTGTCTCCTTGCCATATCTAAAGATTGACTGGCCTAGCTGTTGGATGGCATATTATATGTGACAGACTAGCAAAACGGATGTAACAGAATAACTTTGTCCCCCAACAAAGTTAATTGAATGAGATTTAATGTTGCTAAGAGATTTGGACTGAATCCCTCAAACTTCAGGAGATTAGTCTGCCAAGCAGGAGGCACTGCAGAGGGGCTGGCACTGTGCCAGCAAACAAAGCTTTATCAGGATGATATGTTAATATTTGTGTGTACTGTAGAATGAAATAAAAAAAAGGGGGGTGGTGGCAGGGTGCTGAACTGCCTCAATTGTTTCTCTGGTGTAATAATTCCCATTTGAAGCTGATGGTAAAACACTAATGCATCAGTGATAAAGACAAGTGATTTCAAAACAGCTTGATTGCAATAGGAAACAGTTGTCTCATGCAGCCAGTCCACCTTCATCTATGGTCTCAGCAGAAGTTACATGGAAAAATATTTGTCTTATGAGAAAGCCCAGAAGCCCCAGCTGGAATCAGAGCTGAATACAAGGAGGATTTTTTTGGGAATGCAACACCACTGATTGAGTCTGCAGGTTGCAGATGGATATAAGCTCTCTCTGTCTGGGCACCAAGCTGGCCATGCACAGGTTCACCATCATTCAAAACCTGTGTAACCGCATTAGTGTAAGACTCCACTTGAGGTAACAAACCATGATGAAAAACTAGACTACAGAAAAAAAGAAGCAGTGAACCAGCTGGTAAGAAATTCAGGCAGTGGTGAGACTCTCAGTGTCCATCTCACTCAATATCAACAGGGAAAATGCTGATATAGCAGGCTAAAAAGATGTTCCTGAAATTCATCTAAACTCTGAACAATTAGAACAACGAAGGTGATATCAAAGTGGAACTTTGTGAATTGCTGGAGAGAAGTTAACTGGAGAAGATGATGGAGCAGATGCTGACAGGAAGAAGCAACAGGACGGGAAAGTGGGGATTTCCTCTTGGTTGTGTGGTGTGTGCCAGGGTTAGAAGAAATGTTGTCTGAGCGTGGATATGTGCAAGAGGTTTGAGGAGTGCCCATGGTAGTCCTCCTGTCAGGTCATTGCTAGTAGGTTCTCACCTTGGAGATTTGGGGAAACTGGATCCAAGTGCTCCGGGTGCTGGAAACACCTGCAGGTGGGTGTAAAGGGTGTCACCACTTCAGCTACAGCTAACCTGAGTCCTACCAGAAACACCAGTGTTATTTTCATCTGAGAACCTCTTCAAGGCTGGTCCATCTAGTGACCATATCATGAAGGTGTAGCATGTAGTTTTCTCACCATATGAAACCTGCAGCACCTGGAGAGGGCAGAGGAGAATGGGGGAAATCTTGAGGTATCATGAGCCAGAGGACAGCACAATTTCTACCTACAGAGTTTAGCAGCTATGGTTGTAACACAAGAGGTACAGTTCTCCTTTATTGCCAGTAAACTGGTAGGGCCTGTGATGCTCAGATGACACTTTTTTTTTTCTCTTTCAACCTACAGCCTACTTTCATAAACACTTTGCCTTGTCCCAGTGAAGGAAAAAGGCAAATATCTCATTGGCTCCAGTGGGACAGGTGCTGATTTTCAGGTAGAATGACAGACTACCCCAATGTGCTGGCTATACTCTGAACTTACACAACCAGAAGTCACATTTTCTGTACAAGGAATGTGAACACAATTTGTAGGTTGATGAAGCTTATCTTTAGATCACTAAAGGGAGGGATAAGACTGGGGAGCCTTAGCTCAGCCAAGATGCAGATTCAAGTTCAGCCTGATTAAATGTTGTCTGTTATCTCCACAATGTAGAGTTGCTATTAGCATTCCCTATAAAAAACCCAGACTCCAGGAGAGAGGGACAAAGAATGCATCAAGTGTTGCTTGGCTTTGCTGCTGATAACTGAGTGAAGATAAATATTTGTGCAATGTTATGTCCCATTATCTGGCTCTGGGAATAAAGTGATGATTCGGTTCAAGTGTTTATCACAGCTATACATCAGAGGAGAGCTATATAGGAAGCTTATCTCAGGATTCTCTTTGCAGATCTGAATAATTACGTGAATCTGATTAGCTGTAAGTTTTATATTCCTTTAATGAGGCTCTTCCATCTGAATAGTTCTTCACACAGAAAAACTTCTCCCACTTCACATTATTTTTAATTGCCCTGGGCTGCATGTGTCAAATTCAGTTTTGTATCCTAGAAATTGTCTTTCTGGTTATATTTTGGGAGATTCAGCCTGAGTTAGGAATTGCCTTCTTAAATGCCGAGGAAAAGTATAGGTTTGCAGAGAGCACTCTGTGCTGTAACACAAGGGAAACTAAGAAGACTAAAGCTGAACTCAAATTCATCCTGGTGGAAAATTCGTTATAGTGAATGAACCATATAACTGAAGAAAATGCTGGATTTACCTCCAAACACCACATCTCCCAACTCCATAGGAGTTCAAATGAGCTAATTGTAGCAACTTAAAGTGATGTAAGGTGACCTTCACTCCAAAAGCCTTTTCTCCTGTCAATTTTCTCCATTCATAGGTCTTTCCATGCTGAACTGGAAGCGTCAGCAGAGAGTATGGAAAATAATAACAGCAGCCACTGCCAGAGTGAAAAAGAAAGTGTGCAATCTCATGTGTTGTCTAGAGAAGGAAAGACTATAAGCAGAGAAACTTGTGTGCTGAGTTTAATGTTAATATTCGTTCTAGTAAACCCTGATGCTGTATTTAAAAAAGGAATCTCTAAACTGGTGAAGGCAGCCCTTATATTAAAAGTATTGGTTCTGGTTTAAAGAACACTAGTGGAAAGTGCTTTTGTTCATTTTTTTTCTCTCTCTGTGCTACAAGAATTGATTCATCTGCTCAAGCACAATGTTGGTAGCTGAGACCATTGCAAGGACTGGCTCCTCAAAACCAGAACTCTTCATTCCTTCCCCATGTAATCAGCTCACTGGCCCTGTGGGGAGCTTGTTCCATCACTAACAGCCTCCTTCTGCTGGGGCTTCAGGAGCTGGGGCAATGTGGGGAAACAGAGAAGCCAAATCTCCTTCTCCTTTTCCTGGTTTTAATGTCACTTACGAAAGAGCTATTGGAAGTTCTTAGTTTCACATTTTGATCTCATTTCCCATTCATCAGCTTGGTACAGATGTGGATTTTCCAAGCCATCTGATCTATTTGGATAATAAAAGCCCACTAGGTCTTTTTGGGAAAAACTGATATAAAGTTGCCAACATTTTTGTAGATGTTTTCCAAGCACAGTTTTCCAACCGAACCCCACAGGGTGGGCAGGCTGGGAGCTGCTGGATGTCTGTGTGCTCATTTTCATTCATTTTTAATGTGTTTAAAAAAAAGAAAGAAAGAAAACAATGCCCTTTCCTAGTGACCAGTTTCTCTAAAATGATACAGTTTTGGTGTTTTCATACTGGAGAATTTATTTTCTAATAAAGTCTCTGTTTATGGCTTTTAATCTAGATTTCTGTTTTCCACCAAAAATTTAAAAGGGTAGCAATCTCTTCCCCCTCCATGTAATGATGAGAGATCCTCACACTGAATCAGGAAAAGAATATTAAAATCCTATCCTGTGTTCTTTACAATGCACTTAGAGCTGTCAGTTCCTTTTGAAATCTAGTGGTGGTGGCAAGCATGTAGCACTTCTACAAATAAATTCATGGACACAAATCCCTAAGCTCCCAACATCACTTCTCTCTCCTGTATTTTATAAGTAAGTTTCTCCCAGTGAAAGAAGCTGGTAGTACTGCATCCACCATCTTGCTGAGCAGTCCTGGAGTATGTTATGTTCATCTTACAGGACTTGAAGTGGTGAGAGGCTCTGACCTTTTCTGGCATGTCTGGATATATTTACAAGGTAGAAAAGAGTGAGTATTGAGAATAAGTGTGCTGACTCTGGACACCCTACTGCTGGGATGCTCCTGGATCTCATTCTCAGGACACCCAGCTAGTACCTGTAGGAAATAGCCAACACATGCTCTGCAGTGCACCGTGTGCCACCTTGCAGACCTGTAGTGGTATGGGTATTTGGCTGAGGAAGTGGACCCTAGTCCTCTGTGCTGCACACCCACTCCTCACTCCCTTCTGCTGTTCTCAGTACCTCTACTCTTTCTCGGAGAAATGTCCTCTCCTTCTGAAGTTATCTTTTTCCTTTCAAGTTTCTTCCCTTCCTCTGTTTTCTGTAGTTCTACAAAATGAAATGGAGGAATGTGAATTCCTCCCTCATCTTCTCTTCTTTGTTCTTTCTTATGATACTGTCTCCTGCTGCAAGTGCAAGTGCAGTCTGCTGCCAGGTCTTCGTAACTGCTGTTCATGAGCTGGAGAACTTGCACGCAGGCTTTGGGAATCCAGGAGTCAGCAATATACATTTCTCAAAACCAAGACTGAGGATGCCATTGCATTATAAAGTTGCATGCAATGAGACCCATCAGAGAGCTCTCATTGACCTCAGAAGGTAAATGCAAGCTTCAGCTCAGCAGAGCAAATGACATAAAAGCAGGTGTCTGTTCTCCAAACCTGCTTTGTTTTGCTGTTCTGTGTGATCTGAAGAGCCTCCTGTGCACTACTGAAGAAGGAAGATTTATTTTTTAAAATTATAATAACATCAGATGATTTTTTTTCTTAGAACTTAAAAACAGCAAAGAAACTCTAAACAGCAGGCAAGAAGAGTGTTACAGGTGACCCAGCCATAATTTTACAGAGATGCTTTAATCAGCACAATGATGTTGAGGATCATGATCCTCTGGCCCTTTTTTCTTCCCTGAACTGTTTGGTTACCAGTTGGGCTAATTAGTAGCTGTCAAGCTTGTGCTGAATGTTCTGAGGGTTTCTGTGATACTGTTCTGTCCACTTGAAGACAAACGTTATAGTTTGGGTTTCAGAAAAAAGCCCATTAAAAAGCAATTTCCATGCATTCACAACCTACTCAAAGGGTTATAATTTTTCCTGTTGCTTTCCATGCACCTTGCTCTTTTCCTTTCTTATTTCTGTTATCTGCTTCATTGTGAATTTCTAGAGAAAAGACTGTCTCCCTTGTTGTATGTGTGCAAAGTGCCTGCTGCAGTCTGGCTTTCCTTCTTGCTGGGACTCCGAGGTGCTGCAGCAATTAATGTGACGATGGAAAGTTTGAATAACCTCCCTGTAGCTGCTCTGAGCAATGAATGTGTGTGAGGAAGTCTCCCTGGATTTTTCCTTTAATAAAGTATTATTTTTCACATTAACAGTTCCAAAATAGCTGAACTTTGACTTGGACTTTTCAGTGCATGTTTCCCAGGGTATGTGTTCACTAAGCTGTTCTGCTGAGAGGGAAATTTTGGCCCCTGCAAGCCACACGCAGTCCCAGGGAGCAGTGGCCCATCCAGTTACCTTTTGCTGCTTGATTTTAAGGAGCAGATCTTAAGTCTTTTTTGTTTCCACCTCTATAAACTTTCAGATTACACTGTAGCTTGAGCACATCCCTCCAGGAAGCATTTAAAAAATACCTAGTTTTGATGATACATCTCAAAAATAGGTATTTTTAATTGGTCAAGTGCAAGTTGTTTATTAAAGAGTGATACTCTTTTCACAGGTTTGTCACAGTGTTGGTGGTGTAGGGATCATGTTGGTGGAGACTGGTGGCTAGTTAGCTTTTTTTGAATAGCTTAACAGTGAAAAAAAATGTTTTGAGACAGGACTTTGGAGAACTGGGCTCTGAAAATGCCCTTACCCTGTATTCTTTTTGGCAAATCACTCATAGTCCCATGTTACCTGAATTTCTTGTCTGTAAAGTGTGGACTGCAGACAAAGGGGGTGCCATCCAGGACTGCCACTACTGCCTCTGCAACTGCTGTGCCACCTTGCCCTGGAGTCAGGAGTTATACAAGTCCTCCCTGTCTGGAGAACTGAGAAGTTGTGAACATTCACCAGGCAGCTTCTGAGGCAGAGCTTGGTAGCTGGTGGACAGGGCTATGTGGTGTATCTCTTGAGGGCACCTGATGGAGCTCTCTGTGAGCTCTCTGCTTAGTTTACAGCTTATCTTACCTGCACAGTGAGGCAGCTGGTTGTAGCAGGTTTTGATGCTTCATGAAAACATCATGGACAGTGATCCGAGTGCACTCTCAGCAGGTTTGCTGGTGACACCAAAGCTGTGTGGCACAGTCAGCATGCTGGAGGGAAAGGTGCCACCCAGAGGCACCTTGGCAGGCTTGAGCCGTGGGCCCATGTGAACCTCACAAACTTCAACAAGGCCAAGTTCAAAGTCCTGCATGTAGTCTGGGGCAATCCCAGGCACAAATACAAACTAGGTGATGAATGAATTCAGAGCAGCCCTGCCCTGCCAAGAAGGACTTGGGGTTTTGGTTGACGAGACCTTATAGCAGCCATTCAGTACCTAAAGAAGGCCTACAAGGAAGCTAGAGAAGGATGTTTTACAAGAGTTTACAAGTGAAAAGACAATGGCTAATCGCTTTACACTGAAAGAGAGTAGATTTAGATTAGCTGTAAGGAAGAAGCTCTTCACTGTGAGGGTGGTGAGGCACTGGAACAGGTTGCCTGAAGAGTCTGAGGATGCCCCCTCCCTGGAAGTGTTCAAGGCCAGGCTGGGTGGGGCTTTGAGGAGCCTGGTATAGTGGAAGGTGTCCCTACCCATGGCAGAGGGGTTGGTACTGGATGATCTTTAAGGTCCTTTCCAATCCAAACCATTCTCTGGTTCTGTGATTATCAGTGCAGGCTTACACTGCAATACACTGAGTGACTCTTGCAGCTATTGTCCTTTCAGAGCTTCTTTCTGGAAGTATTCAACAGAGACAGGAGAATACGGTGGAAGTGCAGCGACATTTGAGAACTGTGGTTGTCCACACAATCTGTTCTTGGTATCCATTTAATGTTCCTAAACTGTGCCTGGATCCTTCTGTAAGACCATTGTAAGGGATCCAGCTAATCTGCAGAACCACATCACTTTAGCCAGTTCCCATACAAAGGCTGAGAAAGGCTGAAATGAGAAAGCCCATGACAGTGCAAGCAGTGAGTGTGGTTGAGCGAAGCAAATTGAATGTTGAGTATTAGAGGAAGGCCATAAGTACAGATTAGGCTGTCACTCAGATGTGGTCTAAATAGCCAGATGTGAGGAAAAACAAGTGATATGTAATGAGTGCTTCCTTTGTGTTTGACTTAACCGACAGGACTCTCAAAACTGTGGATGTTCATGCAAACCATATGTGGTGCTGAGAGAACAAATCTGAGTTACTGGAGAGAGAGGTTTGCTGTTCCTGGACTATGGGGTCAGGGCTCTTCACCCAGATTTTTTTTTTTCTTGGTATAGAATAAAGCTTATACTAAAAAAAGCCAACAGATATTTAACTGTCATGTTATGAATGGCATCTCTGTAAAAAAAATAGTTTATTTGAGTATTCATCACTGCAAAAAAAATTAATGTTGTATTTTGGAAAGGGCAAAGAGGGAGACTTTATCTTCCTTCTTCCTAATCTTGATTCAGCACCTAAAACTCCTCCATTCCCTTAGCAGGACATGCTGACTCATTAAAGTGATGGGATGAAACCCCCAGCCCTGAATGAGGGTTGGCATATGGATGATGTCTACAACCAGGCAAGAAAGACCCTCCTGATTGCTTTTCACCAGGGTCTGGCCAGCCTTGGGTGGGAACTGAATTGGAGATCACCAGCAGGTGCCTCTGCCTTCAGCATTAACTTGGAGGTGGGGCAAGAAGCCACCTCTATAACAGCTGACTGCTTGCAGTGGAGTTTGGTCTATGTTGTGCATGTGCTGTTTGGTGGTTTTAGTTCTTGAAAGGGCTCCCTGACTTTTCCTAGGAGATGGAGTTTCTAGGATAGCTCAGCAAGATCATGAGTCTCTCTTTGGGAAACTTCTGCATAACTGGACTCCTTGTCTGGCTGGTTCCATCTCTCATGGTATGGTTCCTTGGCCAGCTTGCTCCCTTCTGCACATCCTTTGCAGTGAGTGAATGCATTGATTTGTTCCTCCTTCTGGTTATCTGGCACTTTGGATCTTTGTTGTATGATTTAAGAGTGGAGGGAGGAGTTTGGTCACTGTTTTGCCCATTAATGTTAATATCCTTCCTAGTTTGGCAAGCAGTCAGTAGAAGACTCATTTGTGGGGATTGTATGGTCAGCCTTCCCTAACCTCCAGCCCCAAGTTCTCCCATGAGCCTTATGGAGGGGAGGGAATACCACAGCATCCCTTTACAGATGGGTGCATCAAGACTGAAATCTTCAAGTTCAACACTACAACTCAATGCTGCATCACTGTGTACCTGTGAGCCTTGGTTTTAGGTGACCTGCTGTCCTGTGAACTCACACCTCCCATTTGGGAATTCACAGTGGGTGTGGGAGCCCAAAGCTGGGGTTTTCAGGTGTCTGTCCAGGTGGTGGGAAGTGCTGAGGTGTTGTATTGTGGTCTTGTGAGAAGCCTTCTTCCTCTGGTAGCTGCTAGCTGTGAGTGGAGAAGAGCTCAGCCCTTTCTCCTGACATGTACAAGGTGAAAGACTCTGGTTCTTTTTTTTTCTGTTGTTTGCCCCAGCCATTTCCCCAAGATAGGTACCAGCCAGAGGGGCTGCAGGGCAGGCTCAGTAGTCACCAGTTTCCCTGCTGAAGCTGGATGACTCTATAGCTTCCATCTGCCTGCACAGACTGTTTTGTCTTCTGCCAAGATGCTCCTTGCATATGCAAGAAGTGGGAAAAACATCTGGAGTGAGGTCTGCAAGTCCCCTGTGGAGCCACATCCCCATTTTGGGGCTATTTAAGGGTTGAGTGTTTCAGCTGAAGCAAAGGATGAGTGAGTGCCAGGTGTGCCTGGGTGTTAGACATTGGTCCTAAAAGAAGGTGAAAAATGCTAATTTCTTACAAATTTGTAACCAAAATGACTTTTCCAGGTGAGAAAGAGAGTAACTAGGGTTATGGTTGCTTGCAGGTGCAGAACAGGCTCTCAGTTTCCCTTTTTGTATTCTTTGTTTCACTCCTTTTTTTCTGTCACTGTTCACTGAGGGTCTGATCCTTCCAGCTGCCCCATGTAAGGGCTGCCCTGAGGTCAGTCTTGTACCGATTGAAACCAGCAGGCTCTCTAAAGCTACAGATCACAGGTTGAGACCCTCAAAATTATTTAGAATCTCAGTGCCTGAGATGAAGGATGGCTTCTTAACAGTGATGTTGTGCTTGGGAGTGAAGGGCTTTGGCATACGAAGCAGTTAAAATTTTGGATGAGGGGTGTTTAAGCTCTTGAGCAGGGTCTTTCGGCTTCACATGGGGAAACTGCAATCTGGGGAAGAGCTCCTCATCTCTAAGTCCCACAACTAGCCAGCCTGATTTCCAGCCTCCTCAGGTCCCTCTGAATTGGGGACCTGCCCTCCAGCATATCCCACTCCCAGGTTTGATGTGTGCAGTCTCTGCAAGGCTGCACTCTGTCCCACCATGCAGGCCATCAGGGGAGACAAGAACTGGTACTGGTTTCAGGGCTGGTCTGAAGGACATCACCAGTCTGATAAGAACACTGTGGAAGACTATCAAAAGTCTTGCAAAAGTTAAGGTGTACAACACCCACTGCCTTCTCCTTGTCCAGAGTGCCAGCCACCTCAGCACAGAAAGTGGATTTTTACTAGCTTAGGCATGGTTTAACTTAGACACAAGTTCAGCCAGCTTTGCACTGCACTCCCTCCACCCTCCAGGATGTGGTGTTAGTGGGGATCAAATTCCATCAGCCTCCTGCCTCCCCTGGAGCTGACGTACCTTTAACATATGCTCATGCTGCTGCAAAAGCATCTTGAACTCAGTACTTGAGCGATCAAGCCCCAAATATTCCCTCCAGTGATCCAAACCACTTGTAGTCTGGGAGAAAGTACAGAAGATGACATTCAAGATTGAATAATTATGTAGTGGAGTCTTGCAGTATTTATGTGAAGGGTTATTACACCAGAGCTCCAAACGTTAGCAAAATCACCCCAAGTAAACAGCATAGGGGGTTAGCGTTTCCGTCCCCCACTCTCATAATGCTCACTCATGTTTATGGGGTTTTATTGCTCACATCTTTCTCATTAATAGCCTGCTCGAGTTTTATGGTGTATCTTTTTGGCACAAAATCAATTGAGAGTTTGCAATTATGTTTCCGGGTAGAAGACGCTGTTTACATCGTATTGCTCTGTAAATCTTGGACAAAGAGATCTCTGTGGGAGCAGCAGGCGTGGTGCTGGGCTGGAGACACTGGAGGGTCATTTGCAGGACATTTATGACCAAGAGGACAGCTTGCTGCCAGTTACAGTGTCTTCCCTCAACTCAATGCAACAGCGTGTCTGCTGCCAAAGGGATGAGAACTTCAGGCAGGGTTTGAACTGCAGCACTGCGGGCTGGGAAATGCACGAGCTCCAAGGGATTGCCATATTTAGCTGAAGAAGGGCGGGAGCATTATGGACAGTGATGTTACTCCTGCCTGCTGTTCAGAGGTGGGACCTGCCGTAGTGCAGAGCTCTTCCTGCTCATTTGCGAGGCCTCGTATGGGCACACTTTTGCAATGTTAGGCAACATGCCACATGAATCGCTTTGCAAAGGCTGGAAAAGTGTAGCAACATATGGAGCTGAGTTTGGGGAAAGAACTGAAAGCAAACCTCGTAACTTGAGCGATTTCCTCCCATGGCAGCTGTTCACATGTGCTCTTGATGCTTGATATGGGCCTCACTGCCCACTGGGGAGATACCTGGAAGTTGTCAGTGGAGCACTTGCTCTCCAGAAGCCTTTCACCACCTCTGTTTGTGACTGCTTGAGACAAAGAGTGAATTCTGTACTGACCAGAGGAAAGTGCAGTCCATGCTTCCATGCACAAGCTTTGTGAACTTCTCAGACACCATCTCCACAGCCTCTGAGGTAGATCACATCTAAACCCCACAGCTATTAAATAATCCACACTCAGGGTGTTCAGCAAGACTTGCCGAAGAACTTTAGAGCTGGGCTGGGACATGCTAGACACCAGTTTCTAATGGACACAACACAGCTGTATCCACACCTGATTAAAGAACCATAACACTAGTGCAGGCGTAGCTGGCATCATAGCTCCTACCAGGAGATTCAGCTCTTTCATCAACAATCATGACACCTCGCAAGCCAAGCAGGAACCAAGTGGGTGGCAGTCCTTACTCTAGTTAGGGTGCTCTGAGGATAAAGCTCAGGAGGAATGGTTTATTTCTGCTGCTACAGACTTTGTGTGTGACACTGGCTAGCTGGTCTCTTTGGACCTCAGCTCTCCAGCTGTAAGAGGAGAGAGAAGAGTGCCTGCTGCCTTAGCTGTTTGCACTTTGTCTTTTATAATGGGCATGTTACCATGCCGAAGGAAATCCAAGTATTACTCTGGGGACAGAAGGTGCGAGTAAGTTAAACTGTCTTAGAATAAAACAACTTCAGTAGAGAAAGGCAAACACAAGAGTTAGAATAGAACAAAGTCACCTGAAAGCAGGAACTCATTAAGAGTTTGATGGACTAAAACCACAGCATTGCCAATGTTAAAGATATATCTGTTTAAGGCTGTCAAGCAATTCCTGTCAGGACATCTCCTTTGGTCCAGCTGCCACCCACTCTCTGGGTATGCACATTGTGCTCATGCATGTCCAATCTGCAGACCTATCAGTTGCAGAGGCAATCCTTGTGCTGTAGGAAAACCATGGCTAAACACTTCTTTTCTTGACTGTTTTTTGCACCTTCTCTCGGGGCATTGGCATTGCATCCCCACTAATGAATGGGGCTGGCAGGTGGTCCATCGCTAGTTTGATGTCTGAGCGTCCTCAGGAGTAACTCACTGATTTGACCATTACTGACTCGGTGCTCTCAAGGTTGTCCTTTCCCTGTCTGCTCCCTGGGAAGTTAGTTATACAAGGCCAGCCTAGCACCTCCTCTGGATGTGGACAGCAAAATGCAAAGCAGTGACACATGGTGACATCACTCATTGTTTCTCTGTCAGATGGGGCTAGGGGAGGCAGTTTCTGGGACTGCTACAGGACCAGGAGCTGGGGAAAGGAGTCAGGGAGGAAGGGTCTCCATCTTGGTGCTTGAGTACAAGAAGGCAGAGATGTCTCCCAGGCTTAGTTGTTGTCTGGGGACCATCTTTATGAGCACTTTCCTTGCACATCCAGGGACAGGATTTGGTCCCATTTGAACAGGTCTCACTGGCTTCTTTTGATCTTCAGAGTGGCTTTTATTGAGAGGTAGGCATTTTTGCTTTTTTCTCCCCAGAAACTGGTATGGCAGCCCTAGTTTTACTTGGCCAGGGCTCCTCATTGACCCTCAAAGCTGGGTTGGGTCCCAGCTCCTCTGTGAGGGCCTGGGTGAGACAGACAGTTCCTGTCTTTTGCAGATAGGTGGAAGGATTCATCCCTTAAAGACGATGAGTCTACTCTGAGCTGGTCCCTATATTGTCAGCTGAATACTACTCAAAGGATTGTGTGATGAATCCATCAGACAAGCCTCTAGAGAGATCAGATGAAGGTCAGTTCAGGAATACATTGCTTCTCTCCACTTCCTATATAAAGAAATTGAAGGTGATGAGCAGATGTTGACACTTGTATTGGAAGTATCTACTTTTAGGTGACCTGTGCCTGAGAGCTTGGTGGAGTCTGAGCAAACTCTATTGCTGGTCTCCCTCTGAACAAGAGTCCTTCATGAGAGGGGCTCTGCTGCAAAAAATCAGGTAGTGGTTTTGTTAGTTACTGCTATATCCATGATTACTCTTACTAACCAGGGGCCCTGCTCCAGCAAACTCGAATGTTTGTCTAATGCCTAAATGAGAGGGGAATAATGATATACTTAAATTTATTTAGTAAATGCTCTGATGGAGCGAGGGGTGCACAAGAATTAGCTGCAAAGTTGGTTGTGTTAGATAGAAGCCAAAGTGGAATCTGGCCAGGGATTCTCTCACTCATTTCCTTAACTCAGAGCACTTCACTGAGCTTAATGGGTGAAATATGGCCAAGACTATTCTTTCCACAGTCTAAGTTTTCAACTAAAAATATCTGTCCTCCAAGCACTTTTTCCTGTAATGCAGATAGGCTCTGCTTTCTGCCATCTGGGATGTGTACAGACCTGGTAACTCTGGTCATGGTTGTTACTTATTTTCCTCTGTTCATCAATATAAATCTCTAATTTCTTTTTTTCCCCAGCCATTTTCTGTGTCTGAAGTGTGAATTTGTGCAGGAAGGTGTTCCACTGTGGTTTTTTGGGATAGGATAGAGCTGGCTCTTCTGGTGTCCAGCTTATTTTCAGACACTTGGAATGACATCACTTTTTGCAAGGAGGGCTCAGCCGTCCATGTAACAGCAGCTAAACTGCCATGAATTGCAGCCTAATGTACTAAAGAGCCCTGAAGTTGAAGCCATTTTTCTGCAATACTCTTTTTTGCAAATGGTGATAATTCATTCTCAACAGCTTGTGAAGCAGCTGCTGGAGCTTCATGTTAGGACTGTGGTTTTCCACCAGGAGAGGTGTCCTGCTTCTTCCCCTCCTCTCCTGTGCAGCTCCTGTTTTGCACTGCGTGTGCTGTAGCTGCAGGAGGAGAAAAGCTTACTGACCCAACAGAGACCTGACCCACCAGCACTGCAGGGATTGTTTTCTGAAGCATGGACAAACACGTCGTACACAACAAAGGGAACTTGTCTGATAAACAGTGGGGTCTGGTTTAATTCTTGTGAAATCAACCCCAGCTTTCTCAGAGATGCCTCTGCTCCTCGCAGGGCAGTGTTGGCCTCAGGTGTCAATGCTCTCCTGCTGTAAAACGAACAGTTATTGCACCAGAGGCCCACAATCTGCAAGTGCAAATGTGACATAAATGGGTTTACTATGCGTGGGGCTTGTAATGGGTGACAGCTTAAGAGCTGTATTTTGCAAATATGGTCCTCTGTGTCCCATTTTCTTTACTTGGATTTTGTTTGCTTTCTCATACACATGGGGGAGATTAAGAGCAGCGTGCTCACTACTCTTCAGCAATTGTGTGTTGCTGATCCTTTCTCTTTCTACATTAAAAAGAAAGCAGGGGCTATCATGAAGCTCCACCACGGATTAGCCAATATGCCGCAGGACTGGCAAGGAGATTTCTGGTTTTCTGCAATGCTACAAGTTGGATTGGATGATTTTTATCTTTGTGCTTTCCTTTCTATTGACTTTTGAGCATCAATGAAGGGAGTGATGAATCAGAAGGGGCAGATACCCAAGATGTAAGGGTTTTGAGCACTGGGAGTTGTCTTTGCTCTCTGCTCCCAGTCTTGCAGCAGGCAGGTGTGAACACTGTGCTTTGATATGCATCTGGAGACATTTTACATGAGGAAGGGGAAAGAGCGCAGTGTATTTCTGTGAGCACTTTGCAGGTGTGAATGAGGCAAGAACAGTGTTTAATTGTTCTTGTAGTCATGTCACACACTTAAAGGTGCTTTTCCCTTTCAAAGATTTCAAGCTGTCACTAGGTACATTTTTTTAGGAAGGCAAATTTGCTGGAAAGACTGAAGCTGTATGGTGCGTTCCCACTGGTGCCAGAACAGCATTTTCTCTGATTGCCAGTCCTTCCCCTGCCTTTTCTTCCTGAAAAAAAACACAAACACAAATGTTACAAGCTCATATTACTTGGAACCAATGAGACAAAAGACTTAAGAAGGGTAGTTTTGTTTTTATTACTGTGTATCCTAGTTTTGGGAAGCTGTTGATGCAAAAAAAAATTGTTTGCCATCTTTCCCAGTACAGAGGGAAACCTGGATCTTCCTGGGAGGTTTTTCTTTCAGAGGTACTATTGTCCCCTGTTCCACTCCCCTGGGACACAGTCAGCCATTGAGCTGGGCAGAGGATCAGGCTGGAAGAATGGTCTGGCTGTGCAGCTACTGAAGCAAGGGGTCACAGGCAAGTTGGTGGTATGAAGTTCTGGAGGTATCTAGTCCAAGCTCCGTCTTAAAACAGAACAACTTAAGTCCAAATCAGCTGTTGCTTTGCTTGTTTTCTCTGTCTGTGTCTTGAAAACCTCTGAGGTGCCATGATGAACCAACCAGAAAAGGTGCTATG
>NW_008631880.1:0-9574 GCF_000691845.1 Merops nubicus
GGCAAATTCCCTGGTGATACAAAGCAACGTAACGCCCTGTCCTGTCAAAGGTTTGAGCTTCTTGCCAAGGTGCTGGGGCACCAGAAGCCCTAAGATCTCATCCCATGAGGTGCTGGGGCACCAGAAACCTAAGACTTCATTCCATTTTTGTCACAGATAAATTTCCTTGTCTTCTGTGGTTTCCAGAGTGTGAAACGGGGCGAGTGCTGCACAGCTCACAACTGAAAAGTTGATCCACAGTGGATCTGTGGAGGCAACAGCACTAAATCTCTCCAGGCTGCTGCTCAGCTGCAGAGTTTGGGTTATGCAGGGTGTAGCTACATTGAGTTGTGGTTTGGTAGCCACCGTGGGCTCAAGCCATGCTTTTTGGCACTGTACAACACAAGGCAGTCCCTGTCCCAGAGGCTGTAAGGCTTAGATGGGAGGTGGCCAGCCAGAGGGAGATCCAGCTCCTGGAGGAACAGGGTGATGAGCAGCAGGAGCAACAGAGTGAGACCTTATTGAGGTGTTCCATGGGTAGTCCATGCCCTGGCTGTCTCAGTTTTGCATTTGCTGGCACATCCAGTGGTGGGGTGGATGCCACATCCCTGGAAGTGTTGAAGTTCATGTTGGATGGGGCTTGGAGCAACCTGCTCTAGTGGGAAGTGTCCCTGCCCGTGGCCGAGGGGTTGGACTAGATGATCTTTAAGGTCCATTCCAACACAAACCATTCTGTGGTTCTGTGTTTATGTTATTTTTTTTCCCAGTTACTTTTACTACTTTAATCTGTGGAAGGTGTAGATGAGTAAGAGTTATCTCAGTTGCCATCCTGCTGTCATTCCCCTCTTGGCACATCATAAAAGTGGCCTCTAAAAACATAGCTTGGCTTTTCAGTGTATATTAAGAGCAAAAATCAGGCAAAAAGAGGCTGAGGAGAACAGAAATTGTCCCTCCTTTGTGACTCTTCAGCCATGGTTTGCTCATGGCTGCATCATTTGAGTTTCATCTTTGATTCCTCTGAGCTGGAAGAGTTTCAGAGCAGTGCCCACTAGAGCTCAGAGTGAAAGCTAAGGATCAGTTTCTCAGGGAATATTGGGTGTTGGGTATCTAAACCCCTCCTCACATCAGTGAGATGTGTGTGTCCACTTCCTCTGGGCATCTTTGGGAACTGCAGCCTGTGAAGCTGCAGTGAAATTATCTTTGCTACCAATATAGAAGGAGGTTTCTTAGTGTCCTGTCATCCCCCAGCTCATCCAGCTGCCTTTCAAACAAGAATCCTCAAGTTGTTTTCTGCAGAGTGAAGGAGAACTGCTAACCAGGGACTGAATTTATCATTTTTTGTGTCTTTGCTACTTTTTGTGTGACTTGAGTTACTGGTTTTGGTGAACTCCCTTTGTATATGCTATGACCTGTTGCCCATTGCACCATCAAGGCCAGATGTGGCTTCTCACTTGATGTCAGTCCCCAGAACAAGTCACCAAACCTGGTTCTTTCTTTATTTCAAGTCATTTCTCAAGGAGCAAAATCAATTTTAGGGCTGCCCTTGCCATTAATCTTAATGGGAAATTTGGATACCAGCCGTGGAAGAGTTCAGTGGTGCTCAAGAGAGGGAAACAGGCAGGAACCACAGCATGAATTACATCTTGTACAGGCACTTCCTGCTTCTCCAAGCCTACCAACATTGTCCTCAACCCCCTGCTGCACCTCTTCACACCAAAATCAGGGGTGTGGGATGCCAGTGCCAGCAGCTTTGCAGCAGCAGACCTGGGTAGTGCTCTTGTTGGCACAGGTTTCTTCTGGCTTCCTCTAGATAACACCCAAAAACAGCAAGTAGAGGCTTTCATTGGATGTTCATTGCCCCCATCCCTGAGCCCAGCTGCCTCTCTCTGAACTCCTGGCTCAGCCACTCTCCCAGAATGATTGAAGGGCTCATGAATTACCCCAGTGACTCACTGGTTTGTTGATGAAGAACGATGGGTTGTGTTCATCCAGGTTCTAGCTCAGCTTCAGCTCCCTGCTCTGCTGACAAAAAGTTGCTTTTTGGCCCTTTTCCCATATTAATAAGTGAAAACTGGAGCTCATTGTCACACCCCAGCTTTGTAGCTGCTGTTTTAAAGGAAAGATTTACAAGAAGATTATGAGAGTTACTAAATTTGTCACCACCTTGGTCTTTGCTCCTTCCTGACTTATTAAAATGTCCATTTCTTTGTTGCTAAGAGGCTTTTCTTTTCTTTTTCTACAGGTAACTCTGACAGAAGAGGTAAGAATTTTATATTTCATTGCTCTTTGGTAAAGCCCTCAGTAAAAACAGATCCAAAAGTATTCAGCTATTAGAGAGCTCTCCTTAATATAGGCTTCCAAAATTCCTTTTACAAACCCTATCAAGCTCTGTAAAACAGCTGGGGACACCTTGATATCTTAATTTATGTTGGGCTCTTCTTTTTTTAGAAATTAGAAATCCCATACCAATTTCTACAAGTCCTGTTAGATGCAACAAGTTCCTGCTGAATGCTCTGAAAATGTCATTACCACCCCTAGAGTTGGATGAGCAAAGACCAAGAAGCCATTCAAGAAATTTCCTTCTTTTTTGGCTTATAAATTGTCTTTACTGGCTGTGCTTACTCTGTGTGAGCTGGGCCCATTCTGCAAATCAGGATAGAATAGAATAGAATAGAATAGAATAGAATAGAATAGAATAGAATAGAATAGAATAGAATAGAATAGAATAGAATAGAATAGAATAGAATAGAATAGAATAGAATAGAATAGAATAGAATAGAATAGAATAGAATAGAATAGAATAGAATAGAATAGAATAGAATAGAATAGAATAGAATAGAATAGAATAGAATAGAATAGAATAGAATAGAATAGAATAGAATAGAATAGAATAGAATAGAATAGAATAGAATAGAATAGAATAGAATAGAATAGAATAGAATAGAATAGAATAGAATAGAATAGAACCCCCCTGGCTCCAGGCTCCTGTCAGGAGCTGTGCAGAGCCAGAAGGTCTCCCCTGAGCCTCCTTTGCTCCAGGCTCAGCACCCCCAGCTCCCTCAGCTGCTCCTCCCCACACTTGGCCTCTAGACCCTTCCCCAGCAGCTCCGTTGCCCTTCTCTGGCCATGCTCCAGCCCTTCAATGTCCTTGTAGGTTGATATTATTCACATCAAACGATGTGAATAATTATTATTCTCTTAATTCTGTTGGCAAGGAGCAGCACAAATCCATTTCTTGTAATGCAATGGTCCTCAGGGGTGTTTTTCCACCTCTTAGTTCTGAGAACTGGCATCCCTACCAGAATATCTGCAATTACTCATTGCTTTAGCACTACAGGAGCAAGGAGAGCAGAGGGGCAGCTGCTGCTACCTATGGAAATGAGCTTCCTCTGTTTTCCTGACTGCTCTGAGTGGTGTTTCAGCCTTTCCAAGTCCTGTGACTTGGAGGATTGTTCCAGGGGCCTTGGTCACAGGTCCTGGCTGCATGGCACCGAGAAGCAGCCCTGGGAGCAAAACTGTGACAGCCAAAAATAGGGGGGCTGCTGTTGAGAGTGAGTACAGCTATTGGTAAAAGGAGGCTCAGGGCACGTTGGGGGTGTGCTCTGTTCCCTCTAGAAGGACTAATTCAGCCTCTGCAGGTCATTTTTCTCCTGCTTTAGGATGGTGGAGTTGCATTCAGGGCCTCTGTTCTGATTTAGCCCAGAGAACAATCTGCTCTGATATTTTAATCATTTCTGGGTGCATAAAGGGCACAGAAAAGAATTGTTTGGATTTATTCTTGTGTCTATATAGGGGATTAGTCAGACGTGGGATTAGCTCATGTATGTTTTTCTGACCTAAGTACATCTTTATGCACGTTGCTGGGTCATGTCCAGCTTTTCATCCACCAGTATCCCCAAGGCTGCTCTCCATCCCTTCATCCCCACAGCCTGTACTGAAACCAGGAGCTGTCCCAGCCCTGGTGCAGGACCTTGTTGAACAGGGGACAGCCTGTAGACCTCTATCAGCACCTCTAGCTACAGTTGGAGACATGAAAAATATCTTCCCTGAAAAGGTTTGCCCAGGGCTGTGCCAGGCTGCCCAGGGCAGTGGTGGAGTCCCCACCCCTGGAGGGGTTTCCAAGCTGTGGAGATGTGGGGTGAGGGACATGGGGCAGTGGTGGCCTTGACCATGCTGGGTTAATGGTCAGACTGGATGATCTTAAAAGTCTTTTCCAGCCTAAACAATCTTGTGATTCTATAATCTTGAGCACCAGAACATGGTTTGCTGGCTCCTCAGAGATGCCAGGACAAGACTTAAGCATCCCAACGTCCTCCAAGCTCTGGATGTGGTGGGTGCTCCAGCACTGCAGGTTTGTGCAAGCAGAGGGTTGAGTCCTTCTCCCTTCTGCAAGCAAATTGTGGGCTTGAAGCCCCCAGGGCTGAGGCTGGAGCAGGCCAGGAGCTGCAGAGGGGCTGGCAGGGGAAGGAGGCACTGGCTGGGGACCCTGCAGCTCGTTTCCTTTGCTGGCTGGGTTGGGCCACACTGGCAGTTGGTGGCTGTGGTGGGGAAGCTCTAACTCAGCCAGCCAGATGTGTCAAGAGAACAGCTGCAAAAAGATAACAGCCAACCCCTCAGGCTCCCTGCATCCTGCTGCCAGAGGCACCTCTGCCCATAAATCACATCTCCTGCAGCCAGTGGTGCTGAGCCCAGCTCCAGCCAAGGCAGGAGATGAGGGCTACAGCTGGAGGTGTCAACGAGCAGCACCTTGGAGGAGAGGCAGGGGGTGGCTGTGGCTGGGTTAGGACACTCTGTGGTTGCTTTGCCCTCCTGGGCTTGCCTTGGGAAAGTCTCATGGTGGGTAGTGCTGAGGCTCAAGCAGCTACTGAGTGTGCAGGGGGCAGAAAAGGGTCACAGCAACCCCCTGCAATGCTCCAGGCTGGGGAAGAGTGGCTGGAGAGTGCCCAGGAGAAGAGGACCTGGGGGTGCTGGTGGACAGCTGGCTGGGGATGAGGCAGCGTGTGCCCAAGTGGCCAAAAAGGCCACCAGCATCCTGGCCTGGATCAGCACTAGTGTGGCCAGCAGGAGCAGGGCAGGGATTGTCCCCCTGGACTGGGCACTGGGGAGGCTGCACCTAAAGGAGGCTCAGGGGAGACCTTCTGGCTCTGCACAGCTCCTGACAGGAGCCTGGAGCCGGGGGGGGTCGGGCTCTGCTCCCAAGGGACAAGGGACAGGACAGGAGTCTCAAGTTGCCCCAGGGGAGATTGAGGTTGGGCATGAGGAACAATTTCTTCCCCTTGAGGGCTGTGGAGGCCTGTGCCAGGCTGCCCAGGGCAGTGGTGGAGTCCCCACCCCTGGAGGGGCTTCCAAGCCGTGGAGATGTGGTGTGAGGGACATGGGTTGGTGGTTACCTGGCAGTGCTGGGTTAACAATTGTTCTCAATGATCTTAAACAATTCTATGATTCAATAAATTCCTTGGCTTTATGCTGCTGGGCTGGGGGAGATGCTGCATGTGAGGACAGTAGGTGGAAAGGACAAACTCCTGCAAGACCAGGAGGGTGAAGTGTTTTTATCTGTGGTACCAGGTCACTGCCTTCAAATAATTACACAGAAATTGTATCTCTTGGTCAGAATGACATTTCTAGACCTCCTGAGCACAGAGGGACAAAAGCAGACAATCTGAGCAGCCTTTGGTCTCTCAAGTGATCAGAGATGGACAAAACAAATCCCACCTAAGAAAATGTGCTGGCTGCAATTGTTGAGGCAGGAGGAGCAGGAATCTACCCTGCAGGGAGATGGATGAGCAGAAGGTGGAAGGGGGGGGTCCTGCCCTGCAGCCTCAGGCCCCTACAGATTGAGTGAACTGATGGAAAATGGAAACATCCCCAGCTGGCAGTGCTGGCATCCACATTTCTCTGAATAAAAAAAAGCCCTTCAGGGCCATTTTCTTATCTGGTCAGCCTTGCTTGGTTTCCAGGCCCATCTGGGTAATTGCTGGAGCTGAGCACGGTTCCCCTGACCCTGGGGCCAAGTTCTGAGCAGCTTATTGACCCTGAAAGCCCCTCAGGGGTCCCAGAGGATGGGAGCAGCTCCCCTGGGCCTGTCTAAGTGGCCTTGCAGGGAATGGTGTGGTGCCTGCCCTTCAGAAGCCTCTCTGAGGGAGTGAACAGTGAAGTGACCCAAATTAGTTGGTGCTGGGTGGCCTTGTGGTGCAGAGCAGTGCACAGGGGGGTTGTCTGGCATCAGCTCCTCTCTGAACTCAGGGTCTCCAGGAGGTCCCAGCAGGAGCCACCTCTTTGCCATGAGCCAGTGTCCCTGAACCTCAGCAGCAGCCCTCAGCCTGAAGGTGTTCAGGTGCAGGGTGAAGCATTTGCCCCCTTGCCCTATTTGACAAGGAACTGGAAGCAAAATTGTGATAGTTTTACAACCATGGTATCTGCAGGGGGTTACAAAGGTCACAGTTCTCCCATGCTTTAATATAAGGTTCTTTATCATGTTATACCAAACTTCTCCTATGGATCCTTATCTTCTCAGGCAGAACAATTTGTAGGTGCTCAGGTAACAGAGCTTCTACTGGTGGCTGGTGGGCCACCATAAGCACGTTCACTCATGCAGAAGAAACCCCTAAGAGAGCCCACTCCCAACCTTACTCAATATGGGGTTTTTATCCTCATTATCATCATTTTGCAAGCAGGAATTGTGGAGCTCTGGCCACTGGATGGTTTTGCTGTTGGTAACTCCATCTTTCTTCTGTTGCAGATGAGACTCCAATTATAGCTGTGATGGTGGCCCTGTCTTCCCTTCTAGTCATAGTATTTATTATTATTGTGCTCTACATGTTAAGGTAAGAGCTGCTTTGATGCTGACTCCCCTTGTTGGACAGAAACTCATTCCTGAGTGATCAGCCATAACCCCTTTGGGCTGTTTCCAAAGCAAAAAAGTGTTTTAAAAAGAAACCTGTGGGGAGAATGAAAATGATCCTTGGGGTTACCTGGTGAATGATGCTTGTACCTGTGTCTGTGAAGCTGGTGCTGGTGTGGGGTAACTCCTGGACTGCTGCTGGAGAGGTCAGATTTTGTAGGACCTTTTCAGGTCTGTTTTGTACATATCCAAACATCTGGGCTGCTCAAGGAGCAGCATTCCCAGCTCCTGAGTGTCTGCTCAGCTAGAAGAGGTGTTTATTCCCCTGCAGGAAACGTTGGCATTGATTTGCCATTTTGGTGAGGAAATAAGTTTAAAAAATAAGAAGAAAAATATCTTTTCTTAGCAGTGGAAAAATTCCCTTTGTCTCCTGGCCTCGCAGTGGGGAACCTGAGGAGGGTTTTGCCTTGGGAGTTCAGCAGCAGCAGTTTGGATCCTCCCAACCTGGCTCCCAGCCCTTAAAAAAAGGGTTTCTGTTCACCCCCCACCCCCCCAGTGATTCAGCAAAACCCTGAACTTCAGGCAACCAGAGCACAAGCATCTGCTTCCAGTTAAAAGCACGTGGAGAAGTGCTGCAGCAGAAGGGATCCACCTGGGGGTTGTGGGCTTTCCTGAATCAGCCTGGAATAAAAAAAAGGAAGCCTTAAAGCTTCTTCTCCTGGCTGTCACTTCACTCTGACCTCCTGCAGCCTCTCCAGGTGGGGTCAGCTCCAAGTTCTGCCCGTGGGCAGGATTTTAGAGGTCCTGAAGCCTCTTGGACCCACCAGCTGATCCATGGAGCCATGAGAAAGTGCAGAAGATCCTTCGTGGTTGCATCCCTCCCCTGGGAGGTCACCTGGGCTGCTGGGTGGGTATCTCCTGACGTTCTCCACTCCCTTGTCTCTGGTAGGTTCAAGAAGTACAAGCAAGCAGGGAGTCACTCCAACTCCTTCCGACTGTCCAACGGCCGGACGGATGATGCAGGTGAGGCCCATGTTGGTGTGGCACAGGGAGCAAAAGTGCCTCTTGCAGAAGGAATAAGCTTTGGTTTAGATCAAAACAGGTCAGAGCAAACGTTCTTCAAAAGAAGTGAATATCTTAGGTTGGGTTTTTTCCCCCCTCTGCTTGAAATCGACCCAGTTTAGGTCGTGGAAATAACCAGCAACCCTCTTAAAAATGGTGAAAAATGACCCAAAAAAGGCATAAAACCTTTGAAGTGGCAACAGCAGGGTTGGTTTGTGCCCTTGAGGGCAGCTCAGGTTGGTCTGCTGACCATGCAGGGCCTTGTCCCTCCCAACACAGCAGCAGAGCACGTCCAACATGAAAAGCACGGAGCCAATGTCCTACCTGGTGGCCACCTCAAATGGGAAAACACTCCCCAAATACTGGTTCAGGGAGGTTTATGTTATTCCCAGAGGGAATAATATAAATATTACACACCAGAATAAATCTAAATACACCAGAATAATATAAATATATACAGCAGAGGACAGACCCCTGCAGAAGTCCAGGAAAGCCCATGGTGGTGGCACTGAGCCCAGTGCAGTGGCAGCTCCTGAGGACTCAGCAGGTTTTGTTCTCCCACCTGTTATTGTGGTAGGAAAGTATTTTTTCATGTAGATTTTTATTCATTTCTTCTTCTGAACTTTCTTTGTTTTTCCATGATTTTGGCAAGGTTTTGGAAAATGAAAATTTATTTCCCAACTTTCATTCCAGCAACAGAATGTTTGCCCTCAAGTGGTTAATATTAAAATGGGTGATTGCTTCCAGCACCAAATTACTCACAGTTCCTCTGGAGTTTTCACAACATCTCTTTGACTCATATCAGAACCATTTTTGAAAAACACATCTTGGGGAAATAATTAAATACCCTTTGGGAAAGAATTAAATATCCTTCCACTCTTTTAAAACAGGATGGCAGATGATTAAAACTCAGATCTTCAGACCAAATGTAGACACCAAAGTGATATTTCTGAGGGAAAGCAGGGAATACATTGGATTTTTCTTTATAAAAACCTTTTTGGACCTCTTAAAAATGCATAAATGCATTTCTGAAGTCTTGCACAAGCTGCAGTGTCTGAATTCTTCTATCCCTGAGCTTGTCTCATTTTCTGGCTTCGAGCCAGAGCTGCCTGTTGAGGGTCTGAAGCTGGCCATCTCCATCCATAGCTAGGCACCAAAGTAGGAGCTGAAGAGGAACCACCACCTCTTAAACTCAGTTCAGAAGCTTTTTTTGAATTCCTTCCACACAAACCAAACACCTGTGGAGCAAGTGCTGCCTGCAGATCAGCACCTTGTGTCCACATGGGCAGCTGAGACCTTCCCTACCCTTGTTACAGTGCTGCAGACAAAGGTGGGAACTTCCTAAACCGTGGGTTGTGTTGATACAACCCTTGTGTGGCCTCTCTTGGCTTCACTAAAGACCTACAAGCTCCCTCAGCTGCTCCTCCCCACACTTGGGCTCTAGACCCTTCCCCAGCAGCTCCGTTGCCCTTCTCTGGCCACGCTCCAGCCCCTCAAGGTCCTTCTGGGAGGGAGGGGCCCAAAACTGACCCCAGGATTTGAGGTGCAGCCTCCCCAGTGCCCAGCCCAGGGGGACAATCCCTGCCCTGCCCCTGCTGGCCAAGCCAGGATGCTGGTGGCCTTCTTGGCCACCTGGGCCTATACTGGCTCATATGCAGCTGGCTACCAACTCAATAGGGGGGTCGCAGCACT
>NW_008631880.1:9600-14643 GCF_000691845.1 Merops nubicus
ACTCCTCCCCCAGCCTGTAATGTTAGACACACTCCTCATTGTCCTCTCCTGCCTGTAATTTTCAGGCTGGATGAGGCTCTGAGCAACCTGCCCTAGTGGGGAGTGTCCCTGCCCATCTCAGAGGGGTTGGAACCAGCTGATCTTGAAGGTCCCTTCCAACCCAAACCAGGCCATGAAGACACGGGGGCAGTGGGGACATGAGGTGGCCCTGAAGGCCGAGAGCCGGCTGTGCGAGGTCCCCGCGCCCGGCCGGTGGGTGCTGGGCAGGGGGGGAGCCCGGGTGGGCACCTCTGACGTGTGGGTGTCATTGCAGAGCCTCAGAGCATGCCACTGCTCGCCCGCTCCCCCAGCACCAACCGAAAATACCCCCCCCTGCCCGTGGAGAAGCTGGAAGAGGAGATCAACCGCCGCATGGCCGACGACAACAAGCTCTTCCGGGAGGAGTTCAACGTGAGTGCTCTCCCACCCTGGCCTGGGGCTTCTGGCCCACAACGGGGGAAAGTCTGACAGCACGTCGACCTTCAGGGGGTAGCTGAGTCCTTGCTGGATGCTGGGAGTCAGAGGGGCTCAGCTGGGAGCTTCACAGGGGGAGTGGTGGTCTGCCCGCTCCTCAGGCTGTGAGGTGGGAGGACCAGATCTGTCCCCGAAGCTGCTGTGGTGGTGGGCCAGCCACCAGCCCTCACGTTCTCTGCAGAAAGCAGAGGCAAGCAGCACCGTGGGGTTATGTGTCTCTGGGTTCAGGAAGTGTCCTGGATCTCTTGGGGTCTTCAAGAGCTTCCCTACCTGCTGATTTCCTCCCAAGCTCTGCCTCCTTCCTCCCAATCCTTATGGCTTAAATCCACAAACAGCCAAAAGGAGAGCAGTGAGAGCAATGGAACTGACCCCACCTACTGCAAGGAGCTGTTAGCTCTGGAACAGAATGATGGCAGTGTATAAGACAACAACTGGCCTCCAGCAGGACTAACTCAGGTGTTGTGCCTAGCCCACGACACCAGCACATCTCTCCTGAGATGGCTTCAGCCTCTTCTTGACCTTTTGAGCTCTGAAACTTCTAGTGCCAATAAACCCCTTCCACCTTGGAGATACAAAATCAGGCAGAGCAGTTACCAGGTAGGGGCCAGAGTGAAATAATTGTCTGCACTGCAAAGGTGTCATCTGCAAATACCTGAAGCCTTAGGTCTGAGGCAATATGAGAAGATCAAAAAAAAGCCACTTGACTCCCTCCAGCTGCTGCACAACTCCACACCCTTCACTGCACTTCCCTGCAACCCCATAGGTGCCATGAGTGCCTGGGGAGAGGGCTTTGGGGGCTGAAAATACTTGATTGCCCTGAAGACTTCCCTTGGTGATGGAGGAAGGGGTGGTGAATCCCTCCAGTAGGTTCTCCTCCTCTTCACTCCTTGAAGAGGCTGTGGAATAACAGTGCTGGGGAAGCACCTCCTGGGCTGCTGGGACTGGGACAGCACTGCCTGTGACCCCAGCATCCCCAAACCTAAAGCTCTGTAGTGCTGCTGGATGAAGAATAACCCCTGCGTGGTGGCTCCTTCCCATCACTGGGTGTGCTGGGGTGACAGGAGCATTCACTGGGTCACCATCGGTGCTGCTGTTAAGGGGAGGAAACCTCAGCAGGCTCCTCCCCGGGCAGAAATGAGCTCCTCGGTGGCTGGCTTGGTGGGTTGGGTGTCAGAGGCTTTGCTGCCACCTCGTGTTCGTGGCTCTTGAGGTTTCAGGTAGGGATTTGCTCACTCTGCTCCAGGCCATTTAACTGGTCATCCTGGGGACAAGGAGCTGGTGCAGGGGTGGAGGTGAGGAGCATGGGTGGGGGGGACACATCCAGAGGAGTAGGGTGCTCAGATGCCTTTGCACTGACACACTGTGTCGTGGCTGCTGCTGTGCTGTGAGAACACCCTGGAATATCCCCTCTCCTGCCATTGCAGGCTCTCCCAGCATGTCCCATTCAGGCCACGTGTGAAGCTGCTTCCAAGGAGGAGAACAAGGAGAAGAACAGATACGTGAACATTTTACCCTGTAGGTATTGGGGCTGTGGTTGGGAGGCAAGGGGGACACGGCCAGTGGTCCTACCAGGGCTCCCCATTCCTGTTTTTTGGCAGGGTTGAGGTTGTTTCACCTCCCAGATGGGTGGCTGCATCTGCTTTAGCTTTAGATGCCTACGAGGAGGAGCTCCCTGGAGCCACCCAGGGCTGGGAGGCCATGGAAAATGAAATGGGTGGGAAATGCCAAAGCAGCCAACTCTTGCTGAGTGGCATGGGACAGCTTGGCTTGGGGGCTTCCTCAGATCTGTGAAAAACTTCCTTGGGTGAGGTTCAGCACCTCTGAATGTGAAGAATTTGGGGGTACATCATGTATCAGCTCTGTGGAGGGAGTGGTTTCTAAGGCAGAGCTTTCATCTTCCTCCAGATGATCATTCCAGGGTCCACCTGACTCCTGTGGAAGGGGTTCCTGACTCCGACTACATCAACGCCTCCTTCATTAATGTGAGTTTGGGGATCTGAAGGGGATGTCCCCCCTGGCTGCACCCCAGCCAGCAGTACCTGCTCCCACCAGGAGCCTGGGGCTTTCATGGGGTGTGACTTGTGCCTGGGAGGGGTTGGTTTAGAGACTACCTCCTAGGTTAACATCCCCCTGGCTCCTCCAGAGCAATGAATCACTCTGGTTTGTGGTCTCCTAACCTTTGTGTGGCCATGGTGGAGCTCACTGTGCTCTGCTCCACGTTGTGAGCCCAGGCAGAAGGGGTTGGAGTAAGAGGCTGAGATCTGGGACTCACGTCCACGTGGGTTTGGGGTCTCTCCAGATAAGGAGACTCCACAGGCTCTCTGCTCCAGGGCTCAGGCACCCTCACACCAAAGAAGTTTCTCCTTATGTTTAGGCTGAACCTCCTGGGCTCTAGTCTGAGATGACACTGAGGTTCTCAGGTGTATCCAAAGAAGGGCAGTGAAGCTGGGGAAGGGTCTAGAGCATAAGTCTGGTGAGGAGCAGCTGAGGGAGCTGGGGGTGCTGAGCCTGGAGCAAAGGAGGCTCAGGGGAGACCTAGCTAACACAGAAGCAACATTGCCCTGCTCTGCTCCTAGGAGGAGATAGGTCCTGTGTGATTATCACCATGTAGCTCATCTAGATGGGAAGGGTGATCTGCAGAAGCAGACTTTGGAGGCACATGAAGAACAGCAAGACCCAAAAGAGCTTTTTACTTTCTTCACCAATAAAGAAATATCCACTAGGAAATACACCAGATCAATCCCCATGAGCTCAACAGCCCCATCTCCTGAAGGCCAGTCCTCATCTCCACATGAAGCTCTGGATGCAGGGTGTGATCCCAGCAGAGGGGCTGTCAGGTCCCACTTCATGGGTGCTCTGTGCCAGCAAGTGGGGTCATTCCCACGTCACATGGGCATGAGGAGTGTTGCTGTGGGACATGGACCCTTTGCCCAGGGGTTTTCTGTTCCTCCTGCCCCACTATTGGGGCTGGTTTTCCCCTCACAGGCTGCAGCCCCTTCTCTGCACAGGGGGAAATGAGCCACAGAGCAGGCAATGGCTTCACTCTTTAGAGGTGAAGCTTCATTTCATGACATTTGTGTTAGAAGAAGACTCACCTTTCATTTGTCTTCCTTTTCCTCCTCTCTGCAGGGGTACCAAGAGAAAAACAAGTTCATTGCTGCACAAGGTAAACGCTCAGTTACTCCTGTAGCTCTCTCTGGTGGCCCTTGGGTTGGGGCTTCTGCTCTGCAGAGCTGTGCCCTTCTAACCACAGCACAGCACCTTGGGGAGGATGTGTGGAGGAGGAAGAGAGAGAGACCTTCTGGCTCTCCACAGCTCCTGACAGGAGGTTGGGCCCAGGTGGGGGTCAGGCTCTTCTCCCAAGGAAGGAGTGACAGCAGAAGAAGAAACAGCCTCAAGCTGCACCAGGGGAGGTTGAGGTTGGAGAGGAGGAACAATTTCTTCCCTGCAAGGATTGTGGAGGCCTCCTTCTTGCTCCTCTTGTCTCACCCTTAGCCTCAGGCTTGGCAGGGGAGGTCTGGGTTGGGTCAGCAGGCAGCAGGTAACTCTCCTTGTGCCCTGTAGAAGGGGGATCCTGTGGTTCAGGCTCAGGGCTCAGGGACAGGACTTCTCCCAGCTCCTTGCGATGGCCACAGGTTCCCTGGGTGACCTTTGGCAAGTCATTTCCACACTCTGTTTGTCCAGTTTCCCCTTTTTGGGCTAAAACTGAAATCCCTCATCAGAAAAGGTATCCAGAAAGCCCAGCTCTGGTGTGATGGGACTGTTCCTCGGGCTGGCTGAGTTCCCAGACACCAAAACACCTCCTGTGCTGACATCTATTGGCAAAAATCGTGTTGCATCATCCACGGTGTGACTTCACAGGCTGGGTTTCTGTCTCAGCCTGTGAGGGGCTGATCCCAAAGACCACGTTGCCTTTTACCTTTCCCCTCAGGACCAAAGGAAGAAACAGTGAACGATTTTTGGAGGATGATCTGGGAGCAAAACACGGCGACGATTGTCATGGTGACCAACCTGAAAGAGAGGAAGGAGGTGGGTGCCAGAGGGCTTCGTGGGCTGGTATCTCACCCCACTTGGTGAGGTTTTGGGAGGAGCAGAGCTCACCTGCAGATGTTTTCTCTCCCCACAGTGCAAGTGTGCCCAGTACTGGCCAGATCAGGGCTGCTGGACGTATGGGAACATCCGTGTGTCCGTGGAGGACGTGACTGTGCTGGTGGATTACACCGTGAGGAAGTTCTGCATCCAGCAGGTGCCTGCCCTCACACCTCCCCACCCCTCCCTGCTCCTCAGGGGCATCCAGCAGGCTCCTCAGCTGCCCACGGGTGCTGTGAGAGCAGAGCTGGGATCAGGTGACACCAGCAGCCAGTTTTAACCACAGCTACTAAAAATGTACTCACATGAAACGCCCGAGAGACCATTCCCAGCAGGTACCAGAGTGGCTGTGCTGAGAGCTGGGAAGCAGGGGCATGCCAAGGTGGAAAGCATAGAATGGGCTGGGCTGGAAGGTCATCTTGTTCCAACCCTCCTGCCATG
>NW_008631881.1:0-990 GCF_000691845.1 Merops nubicus
TACCCCCTTCCCTTCACGCGACAGGTTTTTAACCTATAAATTTCCATCTTACCAGACTCGCAAAATGGCTTAAATTTTATTGCATGCAAGATAGCTTCATTAAAAAGTATATGACACTAGATCAAGAGCTGACAGATTTATAGTTACTGACTGAAAGCAAGTGATGTAAGACATAGAATAAGAAAAGGCTTGAATTAAAAAAAACAACCAACCAACCAACCAAACAAAAAACCCTCAACCAACCAAAGAAAAAACAACAAACAGAAAGACCCACTTGACTGGACCAAATGATCTACTGTCAATTATGTTGTTTAACATTCAGGAGGTCAGAGTGTTAGATTCTGGGTCTCAACTCAAAAAAACAAGGTTATGCATGGAGTTTTACCTTCAACACGGTTTCCTTCCAAGAGAAAGAAGCTCCTGAAGGGAGCTCCTGAAGGGTCCTGAAGAACCTAAAGAGAGGTTCAGGTTCTAAATCACTTTAAAACTTGATATTCTTTTTACAGCCCCTCCTTTAGTATCTGTGAGAAGCGAGTCCTCATTCCTGGCTTTTGCAGACGACAATACCCGGCCTCCCCAGTGGGGTTTGGGAATCTCACGAAGATTCCGCCCCCAAGGTTTCGGTCACTCACAGGAGATTTAAAAGATAAAGGGGCTGTATTAAGCGCAGCTCTTCCAGGGTTCGCTCTCTCTCTCTCCAGGGACAAGCTCCACGACAGACCATCTCACCTGGACACAGACGGGTAAGCTCACTCACTTGGCCGAAGAACACAGTAAAGGGGGAACCATACGCCCATGGCCCCCTCCCCGTCTGCGCTGCCACTCCGCGGCGACTCAATTCGACGAGTCATGTCATGCCACTCCAATTGGAGCTGTCAGTACCACATAAACTCGTGCCAAACCGAGCTGAGACGGCTGAGCCGAGCTGACCCAGGGCGTGCAGCTACAGCCGCCGTGCCGCTGTCCTGCCTCCCTGTCCTCCCTGGAGCT
>NW_008631882.1:0-3392 GCF_000691845.1 Merops nubicus
CCTTCTTGGCATGAAGAGCCCAAAACTGACCTCAGCATTCAGGGTGCAGCCTCCCCAGTGCCCAGCCCAGGGGGACAATCCCTGCCCTACTCCTGCTGGCCACACCAGTGCTGACCCAGGCCAGGATGCTGGTGGCCTTCTTGGCCCCCTGGGCACACACGGCCCCCCCACCAGCACCCCCAGGGCCTTTTCTGCCAGGCCCTTCCCAGACCCTTTTCCCCAGCCCTGGACATACCAGCACCGTGGCAAGAGGGCTGGGGCAGCCCCACCAGCCCCACACGTTGCTCACGTGAGGTCCCTCAGACCAGAGCAGCAGCTTCACCCCCTCCACCACCCCCACAGCCACTGGGAGAGCAGCCCCTGGCAGGACCATCCCTGCCTGGCAGCGGGAGGTGCTGAGCAGCACCAGCTCCCTCTTGCAGGAGGACAGGGTTCACCACTGGGGTCAGCTCAAGGTCTCAGGGGCAGGCAGGAGCTGGGTGAGGTGGCCCAGCTCAGCCCCACGCTGCCAAGGCATTGTGTGGAGAAGTTCCTGGCTTCCAGCAGCAGCCAGATTCATGCTCTCTGCCAGCTCCTGCTCCAGCCCCTCTCATACCCTCAGCCTCCCACCCTCTCCTGCACCACCAGCACCCAGAAAAGACTGAGGGGCTGCTTTTCAATGCCTTTGTAACCTCCAATTTATTCAAACCAGCTTAGGAGCCATCCCACAAGTGGCTCCAGAAGGAAACTTGATGCAACAGAGACGAGGATGTTGCTGACCCAGTTTCTCCCCCCCCCAGCACAGCCCCAGCCAGGGGAGGCTCGTCCTCATTTACAGCCTCAGAATTGCTTCCTAAAACTCCCATCAGAGTCTCAGATGAACACTTGAGGCTTCAGCCACCTCAAAACAGACACCCAGCACCCTGTGAGATACCTGCCTAGGGCATGTCCACCTGGTGTAGGACCTACAAAGGACCAGGGGTTCTTCAAGAGGCAGCTGGAGGCCAGACAAGATGCACCCCAGCATCACCAGAGGCACGAGGTGCCTCTGCTTCCAGGGCTGAGTTGCTCCCTGCATGGGTTAAGCTCAGTTTAAAGGATGAGAAGTCCTCTCCTTCAGCTGGAGAAGACTCAGATCACAAACCCACGACCAGTCAGGCCAAAAAGCAGTGAGGTTCTGCAGGAGATATGCTCAGAAGTCACCTGGACTTGATGGATGCTCACGAAAAGTTTTCACCAGAAGATAAAAGTGAGAATGGATGAAGACATTTCTTGCATTTCACTCTATTCCTGAGGCTCTCCAGTGTTTCATTTCTCCAGGTAGATACCTCACCACATCCTCAGGACCCATGTACCAAAGTATGACACAGTGATGCACAGGAGGCTCAGACTGATGATGAATTTTCACACACCACAGAATCGTTTTGGTTGGAAATGACCTTGAAGATCATCCAGTCCAACCCTCCCCCAGCCCTGCCAGGTCCCCACTGCCCCGTGTCCCTCACCCCACATCTCCACAGCTTGGAAACCCCTCCAGGGGTGGGGACTCCACCACTGCCCTGGGCAACAACCCATTGAGGAAGACATTGCTCCTCAGGTCCAACCCAAACCCCTCCTGGCACACTCCACTCCTGCTCCCCCCAGTTAAGCTTCACAACAGCTTTATCAGAAGTTTATTGTACAAATTGGGTTTCAGATAAGCAGTGAAGTGATTTTAAGGCCAAACAATTGGTCAAGACCAACTCTAGGAAAAGAACCTAGATGCAGAAGCTCAGAGCCTATCTGCTGGGGGTTGGGAGCTCAATCTGTGGCATGTAACTGTTATAATAACCAAAAATAGCAGAGCTAGTCCCATTGAGCTGGAACAGCATGATGGACTCCCACAAAACCACCCAACAGACCTCCAAAACAGAGAGGGACTAGTCCTTGGGGAGGAAAGCTGGAAGGAAAGGCAGCAGAACCTGGGGTGGATGAGAACCCACGTTCCCATGCAAGTGCTTGTGTCTTTTGAAGAGAGGAAACACAGTCACGGGCTTAAATGGCCCAGGAGAATTAAGCTGGACATTAGAGAAGATTTTCTAACCCTAAGAGTGGCAGAAAACCAAAAGGGAGCATCAAAACATGTTAGAGCATCTCTTCAAATTGGTCGTTTCAACAAGTAAGCTAGAAAACATCAAGCAGGAGCAACTTGGGTGCTTTTACTGCTGGAGAAGCCAAATATCTCCTCAGGTAGGGAGAGGACTGAGTAGGTGGCTTCTTGAGATGCCCTTTCCATAGGTCCAACCAGCAGACCAGCTGAAGCTCTTTGGCAGCCACCAGATCCTAACCAACCCAAGAAATGGTGTCTTTGGCCTCGGGTACTAAACCCCTCCAGGTTTTTACAAGGACTTCCAAGAACTCAACCCAACTTTGGCTGACAGCAGCAAATCTCCATTTCCTTCATTTGTGCAAGGAGAGGTCTTGAGCTGTAAATTACCCTGAAGTCACTTAGGCCAACAAAGCACCTCCAGACCATACATGACTGGAAGAGAAGAGCCACCACGAAGCCACAGCCACCTCCAGGGTGGACTACAGCTCTGCTGTGCCAGACAAGAATCTGAAGGCAAGGAAGAATAATCCCCCTAACTGAAAATATAATGCAACAACTTGGTTAAAACCCTACTAAAGAATGAACTTCAGATGATAAAAGCCATTGAAGAGGGAGGGCTTGAACAAATTAACGTTCAAGCCTCCCGAAGAGCCAAGAAACGTAAGGAGCAACCCAAAGCCAAGGGACCAGAGGAGCTACAACAGCCACGAATGCCCCCAGCCGAGGGAAGGATGGTGAGAACTGGCCACGAGCAGAGCTTTCAACCTCCCTCCTCTTTCTGGGAGCACAATGGAAACAATTCCCCCAAGAACAAAAGGGCTGCGTCACCAGGCCCTGCTCTCTCAAGCCCTTTCAAGTTGGCAGGACAGTTGATTTGCACCATGTGTAGGATCGGAATGCTCCCGAGAACCCAGCGAGATAAATGTCATTCCATCCAAGCTGGTTGACATTAAGGGGGAGATGAATCATCTTTACAGTGCCTGTAAACAACGCTGCTCAGGAAAAAGAAACCTCAGCGTGGAGGCCTTTGGGTTGGAAGAGAACTCTGAGATCTTCAGGTCCAGCCACCAACCCAGCCCTGCCAGGTCCCCACTGCCCCGTGTCCCTCACCCCACATCTCCACGGCTTGGAAACCCCTCCAGGGGTGGGGACTCCACCACTGCCCTGGGCAGCCTGGCACAGGCCTCCACAGCCCTCCAGGGCAAGAAATTGTTCCTCAGGGGCAACTGAAACCTCCCCTGGGGCAACTGGAGGCCCTTGCCTCTTGTCCTGGTCCTTGGGAGCAGAGCCCGACCCCCCCTGGCTCCAGGCTCCTGTCAGGAGC
>NW_008631882.1:3624-6785 GCF_000691845.1 Merops nubicus
GCCCTGCGCCTGCTTGCCCCCCCAGTGCTGACCCAAGCCAGGATGCTGGTGGCTTTCTTGGCCCCCTGGGCACACACTGTGTCATCTCCAGCTGGCTGTGACCAACCCCCCCAGGTCCTTTCCCTGGGGCACTTTCCAGCCCCTCTGCCCCAGCCTGGAGTGCTGGAGGGGGTTGGTGGGACCCAAGGACAAGATTCAGCCTTTGGCACTGTTGAACTTCACCCCACTGGCCTCCACCCATGGATCCAGCCTGGCCAGGCCCCTCTGTAGAGGCTCCTAACCTCCAGCAGATCAACATTCCCACCTAACTTGAGAGCTGCAAAATCAATCCCCTCATCCAGAGCACTGATATCGAAGACAAGAGGCCCCAGCACTGAGCCCTGAGGACACCACTTGTGACCAGCCACCAACCAGACTTAACTCCATTTGCCACCAGCCTCTGGGCCTGGCCACCCAGCTCAGCACAGCCCAACAACATGCCCTGGTCACACTCTCCCTGCAGGAGGTTTTGAATCACAAAAGCCTTTGGGTTGAAAGAAACCTTTAAGACCACAAATCCAACCACTGAAGTCATTTGTCTTCTGACTCTGAGACCTTCAGTGAGACAGATTTTTTTTTAAAGAGGGGAACCAAAGCATCTGGAACCACAGCAACGTGGGTCACCTTTATCTGGTGGCTCAGATGCAAAGGAAACACCAGGGCCAGGGCACTGAACACCCCAGTCCCACATGATCCTACTCAAACCACATTCCAGCATGCAGGGGAGGGCATCAACCTGTTAAACTGATGATGAAACAGGTCACAACCCAACAGAGATTCTTTCAGATGTTCTTACCCAAGCAGAAATATTGTCAAAGAGAAAGGAAGTTGTTAAAATATTGCTTCCAAGTAGAAAGTGTTTCTAACCAGCCTGGTGTTTTAATGGCTGTGTCTTTATAAATCATATCAAACTCTTTAATGGGACAGGAAGCTGCCTCTAAAGGCAGCACTGCCAGGTCACCACTAAACCAGGAGCCATGGGCAGGTAACTCCTTTTTAGCACCTCCTGCTAATGCCTCTTGAGAGCAAGCCTCCAACCTGCAGGAGAGCACTGGGGGACATCTGCTCTGCCCCTGGGTTTGTCTTCAGAAGCCAAACATCCTCCCCCACTCTGCCATTTCAGAGTAACTAGTTGGCTGATGCTCTTGCAGGGACAGGATGCTTCCAGAACCCAGCAGCACCAAGACACCTTCACCTTCTAGCTCCTCTCTACATCAGGGTCTTGCTCTCAAGCCTCATCTTCTTCCCAAACACAGCAGATTTCAGAAGGACCCAAGACTTTGGCAGATGAACTCACTGTTCTCCTCTCTGCTCAAAGCAGAACCCCAGTAATGACACTCACACTTGAGCCAGCCAAGTCTTGCTTCTCACAGGATCCTCTCCCATGGTTGGGGGATTTCACTGTCTCAAGCACCTCACCCTATGAATGGGACATTTATACTGTCCAGGTGGATTCTCTGGTTTAAAGGGAGGTACAATCTTTAACTTTTTGTTCATCTAGAGCCTCTTCTGCTCTACCAGGCCCTCTGCCTGCAGGAAAGCTGTAGGGTGTCAACACCTTGGAGCCTCCCACACCTCTGGCCAACACAAAGGCAGCTTGAGGTCTCCAAGTACCCTCAGAGAGGGAACTCAGAGGCATCATGACCAGTTTTAGCTCAGGGACCACTTTGGGATCACAGGCTAAAGGCCATTATCTCCACATCTTGTTACAAGGACAGTAAAAGAGGCACCACCTGAGTGGGGTAGTGAGATGGCAACAGAACCAGTGCTGGGATCCCTCACCCATCTTGCCCTACCTCCTGGGATGGAAGGGAGATAATCACAAAGGACAAACTCCAGGTTCCTTCACACACCTAACAACAGTCCCTGGGTCTCAGCAGCCTCCTCCAGCTTGGGAGGAAGGAGCTAACGTCACTTTTCCTGGCCTGTGTTCATGCCTCAGCTCTAACAGAGCAGCACGAGGAACGAGCAGAAGACATTCAGGTGCTGCACAGTGATTTTCCATCCTGCCACTGATGAGCATTTCCCTAAGAGAAAGCTTAAGATTGAAAGCACGTCTTCACCTTCAGTATTTCAGGCACCTCTTTGACCTTCATTACACAAAGGCTTTGCAATCCCACCACAGGGAAGAGCTGCACGGAGCTGGGTGACAACCACCAGTCACCTGCCTGCAAGTGGGGAATAATTCAGTTAAAGAACAGAACAAACACAAATAAACCCCCAGCTTCCCAGCTGCTGCACGGGCACCATCCTCTAACGTGTTTTTTTCTTGGAACCAGCCATCCTGTTGACTTGCTCTACAGCTTTGCAGAGAAAGGTCAGCTGCCCACTCTCCCCACCTACCCTATGTAGAGGTTTCCACGAGGATTACTTCAAGTGACCACCACGAGATGACAAAAAGAAGCAGTAGGAGGTGGGTCTGTCAGCAATTCTTCTGCAGTGTTGACTTCCAGAGGCTGCCTTGCCCCTTCTTTGGTCACGACGACCCCAGGCAGCACTGCAGGCTCGGGGAGGAGTGGCTGGAAAGCTGCCTGGCAGAGAAAGACCTCGGGGTGCTACTGGAGAGCCCACGAGATGCCCACCGATGTTCAAGCTTTCCCACCAGCTCTTCCACAAATGCCAGTCTGTGGCTTGTGGAGCACAAAGGGGGCTTTGAAAGCAGCAGACACAGACAGACAGCGAGGCCAGTCAGAGCCACCAAAGAGAGCCAGCAGCCAGGACGAGAGCCCGGGGGGGTGGCAGCCTGTGGGCCAGCAGAGCTCGTGGTGGCACCGCCACCCTGTGTCGCGGCAGCTGAACTGCGCTGGGCTCCAGCCTCCCCCGCAGCCCGCGGGGGTCACACAGCCCAAAACGTGCTCTTCAGCAGGGAGGCAGCTGAGGCGAGGCCAGCCTCCTGGGCTGGAAGGCCTGGAGCTGAGCTCTGCACGCAGAGAGCCTGGAGCCAAGAGCTCCACACCCGCCTGAGAGCCGGGTCCCAGCGCAGCCGCTTTCGCAAGGGCTGAAGCCAGACCCAGAACTGACAGGAGGAAAATGGGCTCAGACAACCAAAACCCCACGAGCAGAGTTACCAAAAAGCAGCCTGGAAAGAGCTGATTTGGTTGAATTCAGCTCCCCAACACCCA
>NW_008631882.1:6875-12018 GCF_000691845.1 Merops nubicus
CTCCTGCTTGTCAAGCTGCCTCCAGCCCGTGTGCTCTGCAGCCTCCCTGGAGGCCCAACCTCACCAAGGGTATCTCCAGGATTTGTGGTTATTTGGGATGAGCAGAATGCTTCTTGAATCATATCTACATCAAAACAAGACCTCAAACCAACCTCACACCCTTAAAATGCTGTCTCTTCTCAGAAGCCACCAGAACACCCTGTGAACACCAACCTGTCTCCATTCCCCTCTGAGGGGAAGCTACTCGTGTATTTTACACCCTGGCAAACACAGGCAGAGGAAAATTCCCCACAGGAAGGCACCAAACATTTCAGACCATGAAGCAGGGCCAGTTCTCCTCCAGGTCACCTCAGGAGCAGGGATGATCCAGCCTCTAAAACAAGACACAAAACATGGCAGCACCAGCTTGTGCTTCTCCAGCATCTTCTACCTGAACATCTTCACCCAGCACCCTCTGAGAGCAGCTGTCCCTGCAGAGCCCAGGCACATTCACACCTCCTCCTCCTCCTCCTCCTCCTCCCCAGCCAAGCTGCTGTGTCCCCATTTCAAATACCCACCCTGGTTCCAGTTCACTTCACTGAGCTTAAGGTTGGGTGAAGAACCAGTTCATTGAGATAATGGCTTGGTGGATTAAGTTGGGGTCAAAGAAGAGGGCCCTGAGGGTGCTGAGCCTGGAGCAAAGGAGGCTCGGGGGAGACCTTCTGGCTCTGCACAGCTCCGGACAGGAGCCTGGAGCCAGGGGGGGGTCGGGCTCTGCTCCCAAGGAACAAGGGCCAGGACAAGAGGAAAGAGCCTCAAGTTGCCCCAGGGGAGGTTTCAGTTGCCCCTGAGGAACAATTTCTTGCCCTGGAGGGTTGCCCAGGGCTGTGCCAGGCTGCCCAGGGCAGTGGTGGAGTCCCCACCCCTGGAGGGGTTTCCAAGCCGTGGAGATGTGGGGTGAGGGACACGGGGCAGTGATGGGAAATGTCTGGACTCAAGGATCTTCAAGGTCTCTCCCAACCAAAACAACTCTATGATTTTGTACCAAGACAATTTATAACTTTAACCAAGACTTTTAGGCAGAAAAAATCAACCCATGCTGCTGGTTTACCCTGCACTGCTGAAGCATGGAACCCTCCATTACTTCAATCACTGCAATAACTGCATGATAGAACAGGGACAAATAAAAACAACAGGAAAATTACTTAATATTTATGTGCCAAGATCAAGCCAAGACAGCACGGTTGGTCTTGTAGCAAGATCTGTTCATTCTGTGGTTCCCAAAAGCTCCAATGACCCCACAGCACACATCAAACTTGTTCCATCATTCCAAAAAAAAAAAGGGATAAAATTGTTCTACTAGCAAGAAGCAGCTCCAGAAGCTCCAGCAGCAGCAATCCTGCATAGCTACCAGAGCAGGGAGCTCCTGGTGGCCACAAAAAGAAGCTGTTTCCACTGGCTTGGGGAGAAATAACATTTGTTCTGACTTTGGTTTATAAAATCCCAGGGAGAAGTGGAGTCTGTGCTTGTTTAGGAACGGAGCTGAGCATAAATTTCAGCTGAGACACAGAGTCACCCCCAAGGAACGAAGCTGCTCCAGAGCACAGCAAGCCTGCAGAGGCTCTGGACTCAGAGAGGAGCTCTGAGATGATGTTTTTTTTTCCCCTCTCCCATGTTCACCACTTCTGGGTGAGGTGACAAGATGGGACCAAGGGCCAGGCAGCTGTGGGGGCTCAGTGTCCACGAGGACACCAAGCTCCCAAACAGCAGAGCTCCCAGCAGAAAGATTTCCCTCCTTATTTATCCAATGTCATCATTTCCATATCTTTTTAAAAGACAAATTTTCAAGCTTCTCCTTCTGAAGAAGCTTGAAAGCCCAGATTTAACCCAGCAGGTCATGACTGGGCTGATAGGAAGCTCTTAAATCCCAAGCCACACGTTGGGCAAACACATTTCATTCTCCTTCCCATCTAAATGGAAATCAGGGCCAGCCAGAGCTGGGCGAGCAGGAGCCCAGCAGGAGCAAGGGGAAGGTGACTCTTGTTTGCCCAGGCTGATTGTCCCCTCTGTCACAGCTCTGCACAGAATCCCAGCGTGCTGGGGGCTGGAAGGGACTCAGGAGGTTGCTCCAAGTCTCCTCCAGCCTGACCTGGAATGTTCCCACAGGGATGGGGCCTCTGCCACCTCTCTGGGTAACCTGGGCCAGTGTCTCAGGGCTCTCACAGTGAGGAATTTCATCTGGAGTCTCATCTGAACCAGTTGAAACAACAGATTTAGCAGTAAAAATGTATCAGGATCCTTGGCAATGTAATTCTAGCTACAGAAAGGCTGGGAGAAAAGGGAAACACGCTGGCCAAGAGCAACACCAGCAGATACAACCTGAATCACAGCATCCTTGTGGCTGGAAGAGACCTTTCAGATCACCCAGTCCAACCATCCCCATCCCTGCCAGGTCCCCACTGCCCCGTGTCCCTCACCCCACATCTCCACGGCTTGGAAACTCTTCCTTAGGGTGTCCTTAATCCCCTCATCCAGATTATTGATAAAGATCTTCTTATAAGAACCAATCCCCAATCTCAGTGTGGCTGAAGGACACACAGAAATTCATCCTCCTCAGGCTTCTTGAGAGGAGAAACACCCTTGGGCTGCACCACAGCTTCCCTTCCATGGAAGCCACCACGGAGCACTGCCCAGCACTCAAGAGCAGCCTCAAGGGACAGAGGGCAAAGCAGTGGTGGGTTCTACCTGGATACTGAAGACATCTAAGTCATGCTGTCCTTCAGATGCCTCCTGTGCTCCACAGTCAAGCAGCAGCCTGGCAGAAAACATCATTTCAGCAGCAGGAGAGTGTCACTTGTCCAAAAATCCTATTTAGCAATTGAAGGAGCTTTAACTAATCCTCCTCAGCCAGTGGGATGAACTTCAGCCCCCAAAGGACCACATCTCTTCACAGACACCCTGCACATCCCCACCCTGGGCCAGAAAGGACCATGCTGCTCCCAAACCCCCCAACCTGCCCGAGCCACACCCACAGCCAGGGCTGGGGACAGAGAGAGGGGCTCAGCAGGGGCAAACCTGTAGGTGAGGTAAACCTCCAACCTGATCCACCACAGGACCACAGCACTGGGGAGCTCACTGTGAGAAGATTAATGCTAATTAGGTTATTCTGAAACCACCAGCCCAGGTCAAGTGCTGACACTGAGACCTCTAAACCTCCCTCTGCACAGGAGGGAGGGAGCCCAGGCTGCCAGCTGGGACTGCAGTCACTGGTTCTTCCACCACCACTCTGAGGACTGTGACTTCAGGTGGGCTTCACACTTGTCAGCCCAAGAGCTCGCTGCAGCACAAGATAAACCCTTACCACAAGGCCTGCACAACTCAACACACCAATGGCCACGCTCACCCCAGAGCAGCCCCCAACAAGGTCCCTGTGGAACAGCCCCTAGTTCTGATCCCTGGCACGTCAGCACTGGCTGAGCAGTGGAAAACCACCAGCTCAGGAGGATCCCAAATCTCCTCAGTACCTGAATCAGAGTCCCAGCGTGGTGGGGTTGGAAGGGTCCTCTGGGGATCATCTCATCCCACCCCCTGCTCCAGCAGCTCACCCCCAGCAGGGTGCCCAGGGTCACAGCCAGGAGGGCTTGGGATCTCTCCAGAGCAGGAGACTCCACAGCCTCTCTGGGCAGCTGCTCCAGGCTCCACCCTCACCCCAAAGAAGTTTCTCCTCCTGCTCAGGTGGCACCTCCTGGGTTCCAGTTGGTGCCCGTTGCCCCTGGGCCTGGGGCTGGGCACCACTGAGCAGAGTCTGGCCCCAGCCTCTTGCCCCCCGGGGCCCTTGAGCTCTTGCTCAGCACTGCTCAGATCCCCTCTGAGGCTTCTCTTCTCCAGCTCAGCAGCCCCAGGGCTCTCAGCCTGGCCTGGCACAGAGATGCTCCAGCCCCTCAGCAGCTCCGCAGCCTCTGCTGGACTCTCTCCAGTAGTTCCTTGTCTCTCTGGAACTGGGGAGCCCAGAACACAATACTCTAGAGGTAGAAGGAAACCACCTTCTTGAGAAGAACCTCCCTCAACCTGCTGGTTACCCCCCTCTGCTTGCACCCCAGGACACCAGTGGCCTTCTTGGCCATGAGGGCCCATTGCTGGCTCATGGTCACCTTGTCCACCAGAGACACCTGAAGCAGAAGAGCATAGATATGAGTAACAAGGAACAGGACAGAGTCACAGGAGAGGGAAACAGAAGTAAATCCATTAGATCTTCAATAACCTCACTCTCTGAGGAGGTAAAATTATTCCTGACACCCCCATGCCCTGCCCCTCCCACATGAGGCACATCCTCAGTCACCTCACAGGACTCCTGAGCAAAGTCCCTTCTTTCCTAGCCACAGGCTCTGCTCCTCCTGAGGCATCTCACCAACCAACAATACAGTTTATTGCCACTTGATGGCACCAAAGAAAACCCTAAATTTTCACAGGGCCAGGACAGAGGCAGCAGAGTCAGTGAAGACAAAGTCTAAACCCTAAAGGAAAAAGCTCATGGCCAAGGGTTAGAATAAGAACACAGGAAAACAACCATCTCCTAGACCATAATACTCCTGCCTCCGAAGTGCAGCTAAAGAGATCACACCACTTGTATTCACAGGCTACAAGCAGAGTCCTTCTCATGACCTTCCTCATGGACTTAAACCTTTGTAGGCTAAGCCCTGCATGACCTAAACCAGCAGCTCAGCTCTGCTGACTCAAAGATCCACCAGCATCAGCTGGGGAGGAGACACCAGCACCCCCAAGGAACTAAAAGGACCCAAATTACTGACTGTGGGAGCCCGGAGGGACTGCAATGCTTGAAGGAGGCTCATTTGCATATCAGTGCTGTTAGATCATGGTTGAATGACCTCAGAAGATCCTTCTCATCAGCTGCAGGCACAAAGTTGGCACTTGCAGCCACGCTTCCAACCTCAGCACTTCCTCAGCTGCACAGCAACAGAGGGCAGAGGGGACAGGATGGAGCAGCAAGGAACCAGCCCAAGGACTGGGGTGACCACCACAACCTCAGCTCCTGGGAATTGTGGAGATGTTTTGGTTACCAGAGACCTTAAACATCATCAAGTCCAACCCTCCCCCATCCCTGCCAGGTCCCCACTGCCCCGTGTCCCTCACCCCACATCTCCAC
>NW_008631882.1:12513-16774 GCF_000691845.1 Merops nubicus
ACTGCAGGAAAACCAAACTAGAGCCACCCCCAAGCACTCCAAGCCCTGCCAGCCACGGGCTCTCCACAGAGCCAAGGGGTAACAAGGTGAATCCCCAATCCAATTAAAATTACCCAGGGTTAATGAGGAGTCAAGCACAGTGCCAAGGTGCCCAAAGCTGCTTCTTTGAAGGGGCAGGACACCCAGGAGCACATCCATTCCTCACCACAACCCAACATCTGGTGGAGAAGGATAACCCTCTCCTCATCTGGAACCACAGCCAAGCACTCAGCTGGCACAGAACTCAGCACAGCTCTCCCCTGCTACAGCCACCCTGGGTGATCACCCTGTTACCTGCCAGGACCTAAATGAGTTATTGCTGAGAGGGACACCAACGAGAAGCAAAGTTCATCCCAAACCCCCAGCAGAACACGTCCACAGTCAGAGCCTGTAGGAGCCACATCCACATTTCTCACTGCTGCCTCCACAGCACCTCAGTTTTGGAGTCACTAACCTGAAGGGGCTGCAAAATAGGGGGAAAAGAGATCTAAAACTAAAACCAAACCCCAAGCAAAGCAGGTCTGAGTGTTTTTAAGACAGAAAACATCTGGGGGGTGTTTCTACTTGTGCCAAATATCCACAAAACAAGGATTTAGTGGTTGGTTTGAAAGAACTACTAGGAAGTAGTAGTCTCCAAAACATGCAAGATTTTACCTCTGCTTTCTGCTGTCATTAGCCCAGAGATCCTTCTCCATTACAGCTCCAGGGAATCAGAATTCAAAGCCCACACTGAAAGTAAAACCCAACCATACAAAGCAAAGCTTGTTCTCAGCCTCAGACAGAGGCCACCACAGCCATTCATCTCCAGAGCCACACCAGCAGCCAGAAAAAGAGAATCCTCTTGTGCAAGCAAAACCAAAAGCCCTCAGGGAGGAATCAACTTGACCACAGTGGAGAACATGTGGTGAGGTCAGGGCTGGAAGGCTGGGTCTGGTCCATGGGATGTTCTGGGTGGGAAGGGACCTTTCAGGGTCATCTGGTCCAACCCCCTGCAGGGAGCAGGGGCAGCGCCAGCCACAGCAGGTTGCTCAGAGCCCCAGCCAACCTGGCCTTGAACACTTCCAAGGATGGGACATCCACAACTTCTCTGGGTAACCTGGGACAGGGGCTCATCACACTCAAAAAAAGCTTCTTTACATCTAGTCTAAATCTCCCTCTTTTAATTTCCAACCACTACCCCTTGTCCAGTCAGAAGGGGCCAGCTCCTGGCCAGCTCCTCACCTCCAGCACCCCCAGGTCCTTCTCAGAGCTGCTCTCCAGCCCTTCATCTCCAGCCTGTGTTGATAGGATTGCTCCAGCCCAGATGCAGGATCTTGTACTTGATCTTTATGACCTTCATGAGGTTATTTATCAACACTGTTGTCCTTTTATCAGCACTCATCCATCTGGGTCTAAGCTCTCCACACATTTCCTTCAACCACAGCCACCTGCAACATCTTCACAAGAGACTCAGTCCTCAACCACAGCCACCCCAAGCACTACTGCAACATCTTCACAAGAGACTCAGTCCCCAAAACACCCACTGCTGGTGATGATGCTGCCTGGAGGGTCCACACTGTGCATGGCTGCTTGTGGACACACAGGGAGAGTGTTCTGTGTCATTCCAGATCACATCTCTTGCAGCAAAATCACCCAGAAGACTGCAGAGGAAGCCTTTGATTGGCATTAAATGCTGTGATTTTTCATTGAAGATTAAGACCTGTGCCATGAAAAACAGCATGGCCTTGATGCTTAACAACTGTACCATGGCATTACTGAGGGAACCAGTTTCTTTGGCCTCTAAGATCAAGTCCAACCATCAACCCAACACTCCCATGGCCACTAAACCATGTCCCCAAGTGCCACGTCCACACGTTTTTTGGACCCCTCCAGGGCTGGGGACTCCAGCACCTCCCTGGGCAGCCTGGGCCAATCCTCACCACTCTGCCAGGAGAGAAATTCTGCCTCAGATCCAATCAAAACCTCCCCTGGGGCAACTTCAGCCCATTGCCTCTTGTTCTATCACTGGTTCCTTGGGAGAAGTTTCATAAACTGGCAGAGAAAGGACAAATCAAAACCAATTCTGAAATCCTGACTTAAAGCCCCAATAAACTCCCCTCCAAGTGACCTGAGAAGTGGCATCTGGCTTGAAGAGGAAAATCAGGGAGTCTCTATACAGAGTAACTTGATCTGTTAAGATTAATTACTATTTAATCATCAATATTACTTCACAGGAGTGCTTCCAGCAGTGTGACTGTTCCCCCATCACAGCATTTTTCACAAGGACACCTCATCCCAGCTCCATGCTGGGCTCTGGCTCAAGCCAAGGTCACAGCCCTGACTCAGGAATTTATGATCTGTGTTGTGCAAAGATCAGAGCAGATGAATTAATTCATCCTTTGTTTTTTTTAAGGGAAAAGCTCCTCAGTCAGGCTGGCAGGTAGAACACAGCCAGAAGACACAAGTCCTGGTGGTCCAGCACCTGGGGCTACACCACAGCACACCCCAAAGCCACAAACCTGCCTCTTCTCCATGGCTCAGCCAAGCTGGAGCTGTCAGGGAATCCACCCTTGCTGCCTCCCAGGGAGAGACCCAGAGCTGAAGCTGCACAAGGAGACCTTCCTGTGGCCTCCCAGCATCTGCAGGGGATCCAGGAGAAAGCTGGGGAGGGACTTTTTACAAGGGGTTGTAGTGACAGGAGGAGGGGTGATGGGTTCAGACTGGCAGAGGGGAGATTTAGGTTAGAAATTAGGAAGAAGTTCTTCACTGTCAGGGGGGTGAGACCCTGGCCCAGGCTGCCCAGGGAAGCTGTGGATGCTCCATCACTGGAGGTGTTCAAGGGCATGTTGGATGAGGCTTGGAGCAACCTGCTCTAGTGGGAGGTGTCCCTGCCCATGGCAGGGGGTGGAACTGGATGATCTTGAAGGTCCCTTCCCACCCAAACCATTCTGTGACTTCAGGGAAACAGAAAAACCTCATTTCCAGGACAGCTATGGGGGATCTGTCACCACTGGTCCTCCAGCATCACCTCTCCCAGTGCTGCTGTGCAGCCTCCTGAGGAGCAGGGAGAGGAAACCACAAAACACCATTTTCCAGTCCACATTTAACACCAGGGTTGTCCAGCTACTGCAGAGCTTTGCCAATCCTCAGGCACCTTCAGCAGCAACAGTCTGATGAAGAGTGTTTTGAAGCTGCAGAGCTGAGTAAAAGCATCACCACCAGTCACTCCTTAGGGTCTTGTCCATGGGTATTTATACTTCCTGTAGTGTATGTAGTTAAAAAACCCAACACTTGGGGAGAATACAGGTAAAGAGGTGCAGGAAATAAAAGGATTTTCCTCTCAGCTAAAGATCAGGATTGAGCAGGGCCTCAGAGCACCCCAAGTGAGCCTTTAAAGCAAGGAGAACCCAGACTCACCAGGTCCATTCTTCCCCAACCTTCAAAGGCTTTTGCCAATTTACCCTGTAAAATTTCTTCTAGAAAAAGGTAGAAGGTTGTCTGCACAGCCCCCAGAAAACTTCTCTGTGGAGGAACAACCTCTCATTGCTGCTCAGCCAAGAGGAGCTGCTCCCAACGTGAAGGCTGCAAACCCACCTGCAGCCACCAAGTGCAGAGGAAAGAGGGGAAGTCTGGAGACTGTTAAACCTGCACCATCCTGCAGTCTCATCCAGCAGCAGGATAACAGCAAGTCAGCAGCTTTCAGATGAAAGCAGCCAAGAATAATGCCCCTGAAAGCTGTGCTTTGCCAAACAAAAGCTGAGGTGGTGACTTCAGGGTGTTCCCCAGCCACCCACACTGCCTCAGCCTGTTCTCTGCAGCCACGGGGTGACATCCAGCTGAAGGGCCACGGCCACAACCACAGACAGAGGTAGCACTGGACCAGCAGGGCCTGTCAGAGGCACAGAATGGTCTGGAAGGGACCTTAAAGATCATCCAGTCCAATCCCTGCAGAGAGCAGGGACATCCCCAACTAGAGCAGGGTGCTCAGAGCCCCGGCCAACCTCCCCTGGGATGGTGCCAGGGATGGGGCAGTGACCACCTCTCTGGGCAGCCTGGGCCAGGGGCTCAGCACCCTCAGTGTCAAAAATTCCTTCCTTCTCCCTTGTCTAAATCTCCCTCTTTTAGTTTCAAACCATCCCCCCTTGTCCTGTCCCAACAGCCCCTGCTCAAAAGTCCATCCCATCCTTCTGGCAGTCCTGGCAGCCCCCAGCAGGTCTCCCCAGCTGGAGCCTTCTCCTCTGGG
>NW_008631882.1:16980-20553 GCF_000691845.1 Merops nubicus
GTGCCCGCCCGGGCTGGGGGGGCTCCTGCCCAGCTCCTCACACCCAGGTTCTTCTCCCCAGGGCTGCTACCAATATCACACTCTCAATATCAAAAGACCTACAGATCCATGCTGGTGCTCCTTGGACCAGACTATCCAGCTGACCAAAATGAGCTACCTGTTTTAGGGCTGCTCTCGTGATGCCTTCAAACAAAGGTACCACTCAGGTGCTTCTGTCCCTGTGCCAAGTCCCCCCCTTCCACCTCAGCAAATAGCTCAAAATGTTTCACAATGCAAGCAGCTCAATTTTTCTCTTCTTTAAAGTGCATTTAACAGAATAACACTAAATAAAAAAGCCCAAAAGTCTATTTAAAAGAGACTAACACTAAAAAAAACCCAAAAGTGTCTTTAACAGAGCAACACTAATCACCCAAAATGTTGGAGAGCACCTCGCAGGGGTTCCTAGAAGGTTTTCAGAGTTCAGCTCCACGTGCTGCTCGGAGCAGAGCTCTTGCTAAGGCAGAACAAAGACTCTGGGCAGCTCTTTGGACAGGAAGGGAAGGATGCTGTGTCCAGCTGATAGTGCAAAAGGAATTTTAAAAAGCCAACATGCAACGTCTCCGGCCTGGAGCCAATTTGCTTCAAAGGACCTCGGTGTCCCCACAGGGGAAATTAAGAAGGGAAAAAAAACCCACAACACCCACACACTTAGAAAACAAAGAAATTAAGCACAAAGCTCTCTGTTTTGCAGGGTGCTTTGCCTCCAGGCAGGAGCTGTACCTGATGGACCCTGCTCTTCCATCTCCTCTTCAGCCCCAGGGCTGTGGAGCTGCTGTTATCAGCCCACCCAGGCGTTTCCAGGCCAGAAGGGGCTATCGTGGCCATCAAGCCAGGTGTTTCCAGGCCAGGAGGGGCTATCCTGGCCATCATCTTCATGAACGTGCTCCAGAGCAGCCCAGCAATTCCCCAAGCAGGCAGAACTGGCCTGAAGTCACCACCTGCAGGAACACCTACTCCAGCCCCACCAGGGTGCACACAAACCACCTCCTGGGTGGGATTTCCATCCGTTGGGCAACTCCACCATGAAAACAGAGGGTGGGGGGGATGCTGGAGCAGAGCAGGGCAGCTTCTCCCCAGCTCCATCCCCTCCCTACACACCAGCCACACGTGTGGTTTGTGATGGTTTGGGGCAAGAGGGATTCCCCTGGTGACAACTGAAGGGAGGAGTGGTTTGCCAGGCACACGTCACCACCCCGTGCAGAGCACAGATCTTCTCCCAGCCTGTCTCCCCAGGAAGATCAGCTGGAAAAGCCACTCCACCTCCCAGCACAGGCTGCAGCCACCACTGAGGGACTCTCATGAACCTCCCCTCCTTCAAAAGACACATTTAAGGCCCGTCCCACATGGAACTGAAGAGCCAAACCCCATCTCTCATCTATTTACACCTCTGGCTTGTCAAAACACGGGTGCAGTTCAGCAGCAGTTTAGATGTCTGCCTGGAGAGGAAAAAATAAAGTCCTGGCTTTTCCTGTTTGGGAAGTGGGCAAGGGGAAAAACACCAGAGCGTGCTGGTTGAGTTTAAAAACAGAAAAAAAAACCCTCACACAGCACAGGATGTGTAAAAATAGGGCTCCTGATTAGATCAGGAGAATCGACTATTTAAGAGTCCCACCTTCTCAGCTTGCAGAGGTCCTTGTCCCTCTCCCCCAGCCCAGCAGCTGCCCAGCCTCACACACTGCACAGGGAAAACCAGCCAAAACAGCTGCCCTGAGGATTCAGACATTGATTTAAGGCACATTTCAGAGAGTCCTTTCAAAGCTCTGGTTTAGCTAAGATCAGTTTCATGCCAGGCAAGGACAAAGGACCCTCACTCCCAGAAGGAGCTTGAGGGGTTGGAGCGTGGCCAGAGAAGGGCAACGGAGCTGCTGGGGAAGGGTCTAGAGCCCAAGTGTGGGGAGGAGCAGCTGAGGGAGCTGGGGGTGCTGAGCCTGGAGCAAAGGAGGCTCAGGGGAGACCTTCTGGCTCTGCACAGCTCCTGACAGGAGCCTGGAGCCAGGGGGGGGTCGGGCTCTGCTCCCAAGGGACAAGGGACAGGAGGAAAAGGCCTCCAGTTGCCCCAGGGGAGGTTTCACTTGCCCCTGAGGAACAATTTCTTGCCCTGGAGGGTTGCCCAGGGCTGTGCCAGGCTGCCCAGGGCAGTGGTGGAGTCCCCACCCCTGGAGGGGTTTCCAAGCTGTGGAGATGTGGGGTGAGGGACACGGGGCAGTGGGGACCTGGCAGGGCTGGGGGAGGGTTGGATGTGATGATCTTGAAGGTCTGTTTGACAAAACCAGTTCTGTGATTGTGTGACATCCATGCAGCTTCTGTCTCTGCAGAAGATGTTGGGTTTGCACTGAAGCCCTAGTGAGGCAGTTGACTGATCAAAACTACTCACAGCCAGGCAAGATAATGAAGGCCAGACCCAAGCCCCACTGAAGCCCACCCTGAGTGCCATGGGATGGGTGTGAGAGCCAGCATGGCTCAGGGAGAGGCGACACAGTACACACACATCAGGCTCTCAGCAACAGAACCTGGGAGCTCCTCTTTTTGCCCATCTCCAAACAAGAATCCAGTCTGTAAATCACCCCTCTGCTTTCCCAGTCAAGCTTCTCCATCTTCTACAGGGGATGGGGTGTGGCAAACGAATGGCCAAAAGCCCAAGAATCCTAGAATCCCAGACTGGTTTGGGTTGGGAGGGACCTTCAAAGTTCATCCAGTCCAACCCCCTGCAGGGAGCAGGGACATCCCCAGCTAGAGCAGGGTGCTCAGAGAAAAGGGATGGTGCCAGGGATGGGGCAGTGACCACCTCTCTGGGCAGCCTGGGCCAGGGGCTCACCACCCTCAGCAGCAACAATTTCTTCCTTCCATCTAGTCTGAAATCTCTCCCTTTTAGTTTCAAACCATCGCCCCTTGTCCTGTCCAAACAGGCTCTGCTAAAAGTCTGTCCCCAGCTTTCTGCCAGGCCCCTGGCAGCCCCCAGCAGGTCTCCCCAGCTGGAGCCTTCTCCTCTGGGGCTGCCCCAGCCCAACTCTCTCCTGCTGGGCTCCCAGCAGAGCTGCTCCATCCAGCTCCCCCAGAGCCTCTCCCCACACAGCTCCCGGGCCCACCAGGGAGTGGAGATGGGTCACTGGAGCAGTGGCTCGAGCTGGCTGCTCACACACGGCTGCTCCTGCCCCAGCCCTGCCCCTGCTGCCTCCAGCTGGGTCAGACAGTGAAGCTCAGGACTCTGGAATCATCTTGACGTGGTGGGAGCTGCTTCAGGATGAGCTGCTCTAAAAATACAGCCTGTGTTGAGGAGCCTGGGAGCAGCCTGCCAAGAGAGAGTCTGCCAGCGGGAAGTGTCTCGGGGAGAAGCTGCCTCCCAGCTCCAGCTCCTGCCCAAAAACAAGGCTGGCCAGGGTTCAGGGAAACATCCAGTCTGGCCAAATTTCACGTGGGAAAAACACAACTCTGGAGCCAAGAGCAGGGGCAGTCTCTGCAGCACCTCAAATAGAGTCAATGATATGTCTAGGTTTGAATAGACCTTGAAGATCACGGAGTCCAACCCTCCCCCAG
>NW_008631883.1:0-274 GCF_000691845.1 Merops nubicus
GGCGGCCGTCAGCGCGTTGCTGCGCACCATGGCCGGCTCCCACACGCACGCCGCGAAGTTGTCGGCGATGTCCTCGCTGTTCACGTCCACCCCGTACCACATCCCGCCCTGGGGGAGAGCAGGGAGCCCGGGGTCGGTACTGGGGGGAGGGGAACCGAGGAGGGTGCCACGAAGGAGATGGAGAAAGGGAACGGGGTGGGAAGGGAGCTCTGGAGATCATCTCATCCCACCCCCTGCTCCAGCAGCTCACCCCCAGCAGGGTGCCCAGGGTCAC
>NW_008631883.1:740-2368 GCF_000691845.1 Merops nubicus
TTCAGGGCGAGGCAAAGACTGGTCCATGCTGTATGAAGGAAGATGGCTAGGAAGATGAGAGGGCCTGGAGTATCTCTAAGCCCACAGTCATCAGCAGGATGAAAAGTGGTGGGAGTGACCACAAAAAGCAGCAGCTGCTTCCAAGAAAAGCCACAGGGCAACCTCCCACTGCCTGAATGAGAACAGTGCGAGCACACACGGGCTCCACACGATCTGGAATTATTAGCTCAGGACCTTCACTACCCTACACTATACAAGGAGGACACCGAGGGGCTGCAGAGTGGCCAGAGAAGGGCAACGAAGCTGCTGGGGAAGGGTCTAGAGGCCAAGTGTGGGGAGGAGCAGCTGAGGGAGCTGGGGGTGCTGAGCCTGGAGCAAAGGAGGCTCAGGGGAGACCTTCTGGCTCTGCACAGCTCCTGACAGGAGCCTGGAGCCAGGGGGGGGTCGGGCTCTGCTCCCAAGGAACAAGGGCCAGGACAAGAGGAAAGGGCCTCAAGTTGCCCCAGGGGAGGTTGAGGTTGCCCCTGAGGAACAATTTCTTGCCCTGGAGGGCTGTGGAGGCCTGTGCCAGGCTGCCCAGGGCAGTGGTGGAGTCCCCACCCCTGGAGGGGTTTCCAAGCCCTGGAGATGTGGGGTGAGGGACACGGGGCAGTGGGGACCTGGCAGGGCTGGGGGAAGGGTTGGACTCAATGATCTTAAAGATCTTTCCCAACCTAAACATTTCTAGGGGTGACTCTGCAGCTCCCCAGAACACAGGCCTTGGCCACCTCCTCTCCTCTGACGATTTCATGCTGACTACAGAATCCTCCCCTCCTGACAACTGATTCATTTTCCAAATCAAAACCCCCAGCTCCAGAAGTCACCCGAGAGCTGTGATCAAAGAAGAGACACCCCCTCCTTTCACAGAGACCTGCACCAAGCCCACACTCCATCTGAAACCAAACCACAGCCTGCAACCAAAGGGGACACAAGCCTAACGAGAGCCTCACTGACCTGCTCCAGATTCACCAGGCTCCAAAAAAAAGAACAGCACCCACCTGGGCGTGCTTGGCACGGAGCTTGTTGAGGATGTTGGTGGCGTCGAAGCCGGCGTTGTCGCAGAGCTGGCGGGGGATGATCTCCAGGGCTTTGGCATAGGCACCAATCAGCAGCTGCTGCTTCCCTGGGATGGTCCTGGAGTAGTCCCTCAGGTATTTGGAGAGCTCCATCTCGATGGCGCCGCCCCCCGCCACCACCGAGTCGTTCTGGGAGAGGGGAAGTTTGACCTCAGGGCCCCGAAAAACACCTCTCCTCCAAGGGGGTTTTGGGTAAGGAAGAGCTTGAGGGGTTGGAGCGGGTCCAGAGAAGGGTAACGAAGCTGGGGAGGGGTCTGGGAACATGATTGTGAGGGGCATGGGGAGCAAGTGGAATTGTTTAGCCTGGAGAAAAGGAGGGTGAGGGGAGACAACCCTACAGCTCCTTGAAAGGAGGTTGGAGTGAGGTGGGGTTGGGCTCTGCTCCCATGTTACTAGCAGTAGGACAAGAGGCAATGGGCTGAAGTTGCCCCAGGGGAGGTTTTGATTGGATATTAGGAAGAATTTCTCTCCTGGTAGAGTGGTGAGGATTGGGCCAGGCTGCCCAGCGAGGGG
>NW_008631883.1:2414-6999 GCF_000691845.1 Merops nubicus
TCTGGAGGGGTTCAAACAACATGTAAAGATGGCACTTCAGGACATGGTTTAGTGGTCATGGGAGTGTTGGGTTGATGGCTGGACCTAATGATCTTAGATGTCTTTTCCAGCCATCAGGATTCTACGCAGACTCATGAGGCATCTACAGCCCAGGCTGCTGCCACCCCTGGGAGCTTCAAAACCAGGCCAAGAACCTCCAGTGGCAGCTACCAGCAGCTCTTCCCAGTCCTGCCCATGATCCAGGGGTGGTTTGGGGACAATGGGAGGGCTGGGAGATCCCACCCCCCTCTGCTGGGTGAGCCTCCCTCACTTCCAAGCAGTGCTGAAAACAACAGACATTTGCAGCAGCGTTTCACAGCCAAGTTCTGCTATTTTTTCTCCCCCTCTCCTGTTCCAGCAGGGAAATCAGGATGTTTTAAAAGCAAAATGGTTCCAAAAATCTTGATGTGCTTCTTCATATCCCCTCAGGGCACCCACCTCAAAGGTGTTTTTAACCAGAAACCCCCATCTCAACATGGCTTTATCCATCACCCAGGAATGCCAGTCAGGCACCATCCAGCCCATGGGATCAGCACTTCCACAGGCAGAGCTCCTGCTCCTCAGACTTCTCTCTTGGTGCTCCCAGGTGACCTCCAGAGCCAGGGGACAGCCACCCCCTCAGACCAGTGACACAGAGAGGGACCAAGGGGCTTTAACACCCATGTGAGATCAACCCTGCTATCCAAATCCACTGAAGACCAACCCAAGGCACCCAAAATCCTCCATTTCCTTTAGGAAGGAGATGTTCGAAGAACACACCACAACCACCAAGCTCAAGTTCACTTTTGGGGCCTGGTCTCTTTAATAACTTATCAATGATCTGGACATGGGGTCAAGAACACCTTCTGTGAGTCTGCAGCTGGCACCACGTTAGGTGGGAGTGCTGGCCTGCTGGAGGGTGGGAGGGATCTAGAGGGACCTGCCCTGGCTGGATCGATGGGCTGAGGTTCAACAAGTCCAGGGGCCAGGTCCTGACCCTGGGTCACAAAAACCCCTTGCAACACTCCAGGCTGGGGGAAGAGTGGCTGGAAAGTGCCTGACAGAAAAGGCCCTGGGGGGTTGGTCACAGGCAGCTGGAGATGAGGCAGCATGGGCCCATGTATCCAAGAAGGCCACCAGCATCCTGGCCTGGATCAGCACTGGTGTGGCCAGCAGGAGCAGGGCAGGGATTGTCCCACTGGGCTGGGCACTGGGGAGGCTGCCCCTTGATCCTGGGTTCAGTTTTGGGCTTTGCAATGCAAGAAGGACCTTGTCACTCCCTGACAGGGGGTCAGGCTCTTCTCCAAGGAAGAAGTGATATGACAAGAGGAAATGGCCTCAAGTTGCCCCAGGGGAGGTTGAGGTTGGACCTGAGAAACAATTTCTTGCCCTTGAGGGTTGTGCCAGGCTGCCCAGGGCAGTGGTGGAGTCCCCACCCCTGGAGGGGTTTCCAAGCTGTGGAGATGTGGGGTGAGGGACACGGGGCAGTGAGGACCTGGCAGGGCTGGGGGAACAGCTGGACTTGACCTGAAAGGTCTCCTCCAACCAAAATGATTCTATGATCTGAAGTTACAGCTGTACTGAAGGTGAAATCTCCAGGCATGCCTGAAAAGCAGCTGCCAATGCTGCAGACAACCCTGCTCTGGCCAAGGACCAGCACTGGAGTTCATCCACGAGGTGCTGCCCATCTGTGCACTCCACTGGAGCAGCTGAGAGCTCCTGATCTCTCCCGAGAGGCCTCAGCCAAGTGCTGCTGTGTGAAAAGGTTCCTACAAAGCAGAGTTACAGCTCCAGCAGGTCCAACCACAGGCCTTACCTTGATTGCTCTCCTGACTATCATGATGGCATCGTGCAGGGACCGCTCGGTCTCCTCCATGAACTGCTCTGCCCCCCCTCGCAGGATGATCGTGCAGGTCTTGGCCTTTGGGCAGCCTGTGAAGATGTTGTACCTGCCAACAGCACGGGGCAGGAAGGGTTAAGGGGGTGGGGAAGTGCTGCTGCCAGCCAGGGTTTGTGTCCCTACCACAGCAGGAGAACAGAGGTGGGTTTTTTCCCCCCAAGGCAGAGGTGCTGCTGAAGCTGTTTCACCCTACGTGGTGCCCCCAGCTTGAGGTAAGAAGGGGCTGAATCAGGCAACATACAAGTGAAACTCAGGCTCAAGTGGGCAAATCCCCTTTCCTCCTGTCACTGGGGCTCTGTGCTGACCTGGTGCTCTGACCCTCCCTTGGCAAGAACACAGCAGAGGGCCCAAAGAGGGTTTCTATTCCAGTGACTGGAAGAACCCCCATTATGTAGCACCCAGCTTAGGTGTGTGGACAGTGATGTGGCACTGGGGGTATCAGTGGTGGCTTGGGGCAGCACTGGTGTGGCCAGCAGGAGCAGGACAGGGATCAGCCCCCTGGACTGGGCACTGGGGAGGCCTCAGCTTGAATCCTGGGGTCAGTTTGGGGCCCCTCCCTCCCAGCAGGACCTTGAGGGGCTGGAGCGTGGCCAGAGAAGGGCAACGGAGCTGCTGGGGAAGGGTCTAGAGCCCAAGTGTGGGGAGGAGCAGCTGAGGGAGCTGGGGGTGCTGAGCCTGGAGCAAAGGAGGCTCAGGGGAGACCTTCTGGCTCTGCACAGCTCCTGACAGGAGCCTGGAGCCAGGGTGGGGTCGGGCTCTGCTCCCAAGGAACAAGCAATTGGACAAGAGGAAAGAGTCTCAAGGTTCCTGTCAGGGGAGGTTTCAGTTGGACCTGAAGAAAGGTCTATGAAAGGCTATCACTGGGCTTTCCACAGGGTGCTGGGAAATAACATGTGTTTTTAAAAGCAGATAGAGATGGAAGCTTCCTCCCACCCTCAGCCCCACAAAAAGCAGCAACAACACCACCTCATTTTCACACCACCACCCTGAGAGATGCTCAAACCTGCCAAGGCTCAGAGCCTGGCCTCCCAAACCAGCACTAGGTGCTCAGGTGGGGGTGGAGGCTCCAGTTGCTGTGCTTACCTCTCTCCCCCAATCTGAGTCTCCTCAAAGAGCTCACACCGACCCAGAACCTCATCTGACAGGGAGTTGACACTTGTCTGAATGGAGCCACCACAGGCCTTAGGGAAACAAGAGAGAAAGCACAACATCAACAACACTGGCAAACAAACCCACAGTTTCCCTGGGCAACCTGGGCCAGGGTCTCACCCCCCTCACAGTGAAGAATTTCTTCCTAATTTCTCATCTAAATCCCCCCTCTTTTAGTTTAAAACTGTTTCCCTTCACCCTATCACTGCACTCCCCAATAAGAGTCCCCCTCCCCATCCCAAAAACTGCTGCTCACCATCATGGTTCTCTTGAGATCTTCCTCTGGGACACGTCCAGCACAAAACATGTCTCTGTCTGCAAAGTACTGAGTGGCCACGTCACCAATGGGAAGCTTGGAGAGCACAACTTTGGCCCCAGACTTGTGGATTTTGTCTAGTTTGTCATAGAGGATGTTCCACTCAGCATCTACGATGGCCTGGTAATCCTGCCAGGGAGGAGACAGAAAGGGCCACCTGCAGGTTTTAGGTTGCTCAGTTTTATGCCAGAGTCACATTCTACCAGTGTGGTCATGGGTCACAAGCCTCTCGTGCTCCAGCTGCTGGTGGAATCCAGCCATGGAGAGCTGGGACACTGGCAGGCACAGCAGCAACCCCACACACAGCAGCCAAGGCCATTGTGTTCACCAGGGCAGAGAGCAGAGCTTCAGAGAAAATACTGAGGTCACAGAGAGGCCAGGAGTCCAAAAGCAAATCACCTGGAGGCCTTTAGATACCATAATTATGCAGGAGGCAAAGTCATGCAGCTTGCAGAGTCCCAGCATGGTGGGGCTGGAAGGGACCTCTGGGGATCATCTCATCCCACCCCTGCTCCAGCAGCTCACCCCCAGCAGGGTGCCCAGGGTCACAGCCAGGAGGGTTTGGGATCTCTCCAGAGCAGGAGACTCCACAGCCTCTCTGGGCAGCTGCTCCAGGCTCCAACACCCTCACCCCAAAGAAGTTTCTCCTCCTGCTCAGGTGGCACCTCCTGGGTTCCAGTTGGTGCCCGTTGCCCCTTGGCCTGGGGCTGGGCACCACTGAGCAGAGTCTGGCCCCAGCCTCTTGCCCCCCGGGGCCCTTGAGCTCTTGCTCAGCACTGCTCAGATCCCCTCTGAGGCTTCTCTTCTCCAGCTCAGCAGCCCCAGGGCTCTCAGCCTGGCCTGGCACAGAGATGCTCCAAGCTTGGAGCCTCCACTGGACTCTCTTCAGTAGTTCAGCTTCCCAAGAAGGCACCAGAGAACGAGCACGTTTCACAGAAGTACTTTAACAACATGCTGAGAGAACCTAAACCTGCTGTGATTCCAAGCCCACCCTGCCCTCCTCCCAAACAAGGCACCACAACCCACCAGCTGTTCTCAGGGCTGGGGGGAAGGATGTGCAGAAGACAATTCCATTGATCCTGCTGGCTCTGAAGCAACCCCACTCTGTGGGGATGAGGGAGCAGGCCACGCTCCCCTTCCAGCTCTTACCTCCACGGTGTTGACTCTGACTTCAGCATTGTCCTTCTCAGCTTTGAGCTCCA